>NW_016107425.1:4747441-4759480 GCF_001604975.1 Cebus imitator | reverse complement strand
CAAGCCTAAACCAGGAAGAAGTCAAAACCCTGAATAGACCAATAACAAGGGCTGAAGTTGAGGCAGCAATTAATAGCCTACCAACCAAAAAAAGGCCAGGTCCCGATGGGTTCACAGCCGAATTCTACCAGACATACAAAGAGGAGCTGGTACGATTCCTTCTGAAACCATTCCAAACAATCCAAAAAGAGAGAATACCTCCCCAATCATTTTATGAGACCAATTTTATCATCCTGATACCAAAACCTGGCAGAGACTCAACAAATAAAGAAAACTTCATGCTAATAACCATGATGAACATAGATGCAAAAATCTTCAATAAAATACTGGCAAACCAATTGCAACAGCACATCAAAAAGCTTATCCATCACGATCAAGTAGGCTTCATCCCAGGGATGCAAGTTTGGTTCAACATTTGCAAGTCTATAAACGTAATCCACCACATAAACAGAGCCAAAGACAAAAACCACCTGATTATTTCATAGATGCAGAGAAGGCCTTTGAAAAAATTCAACAGCCCTTTATGCTAAAAACTCTCAATAAACTAGGTATTGATATCTCAAAATAATAAAAGCTATTTATGACAAACCCACAGCCAATATCGTACTGAATGGGCAAAAACTGGAAGCATTCCCTTTGAAATCTGGCAGTAGACAAGGATGCCCTCTCTCAGCACTTCTATTCAGTATAGTATTGGAAGTTCTAGCCAGAGCAATCAGGCAAGCAAAAGAAATAAAGGGTATTCAATTAGGAAAGGAGGAAGTCAAATTGTCTCTATTTGAAGACAACATGATTGTATATTTAGAAGAGCCCATTTTCTCAGCCCAAAATCTCCTGAAACTGATAAGCAATTTCAGCAAAGTCTCAGGATACAAAATCAATGTGCAAAAATCACAAGCATTCCTATACACCAATAACAGACTTAAAGAGAGTCAAATCATGAGCAAACTCCCATTCACAATTGCTACAAAGAGCATAAAATACCTAGGAATACAACTAACAAAGGATGTAAAGAGCCTCTCGAAGGAGAACTGCAAACCACTCCTCAACAAAATAAGAGAGGACACAGATAGATGGAGAAACATTCCATGGTCATGGTTAGGAAGAATCAATATCATGAAAATGGCCATACTGCCCACAGTAATTTATAGATTCAACACTATCTCCATCAAGCTACTAATGACCTTCTTCACAGAACTGGAAAAAACCATCTTAATTCCTATGGAAACAAAAGAGAGTCCGCATAGCCAAGACAATCCTAAGCAAAAAAACCAAAAACAAACAAAAAAACAAATGAAAAACAAAGCTGGCGCCATCACGCTACCTGATTTCAAACCATACTACAAGGCTACAGTAATCAAAACAGCATGGTACTGGTACCAAAATAGAGATATAGACAATTGGAATTGAACAGAGGCCCTGAAGGTAATGTCACACATCTACAACCATCTGATCTTTGACAAACCTCACAAAAACAAGCAATGGGGAAGGGATTACCTGTTTAATAAATGGTGTTGGGAAAACTAGCTAGCAGTATGTAGAAAACAGAAACTGGACCCCTTCCTGACACCTTAGACTAAAATTAACTCCAGATGGATTAAAGACTTAAACATAAGACCCTAAAAAACCTAAAAGAAAAAGACCATTAAAACCCTAGAAGAAAACCTAGGCAAAATCATTCAGGACATAGGCATAGGCAAGGACTTCCTGACTAAAACACCAAAAGGATTGGTAACAAAAGCCAAAATAGACAAATGGGATCTAATTAAACTCCAGAGCTTCTGTACAGCAAAAGAAACAATCATTAGAGTGAACTGGCAACCAACAGAATGGGAAAAAAATTTTGCAATCTACCCATTTGACAAAGGGCTAATATCCAGAATCTACAAAGAACTAAAACAGATTTACAAGAAAATAACAAACCCATCTAAAAGTGGGCAAAGGATATGAACAGATACTTTTCAAAACAAGATATATATGAGGCCAACAAACTTATGAAAAAATGCTCATCATCACTGATTGTTAGAGAAATGCAAATCGAAACCACATTGAGATACCGCCTCATGCCAGTTAGAATGGGGATCATTAAAAAATCTGGAGACAATAGATCTGGAGAGGATGTGGAGAAATAGGAACACTTTTACACTGTTGGTGGATACGTGTAAACTAGTTCAACCATTGTGGAAGACAGTGTGGTGCTTCCTCAAGGATCTAAAAATAGAAATTCCATTTGACCCAGCAATCTCATTACTGGGTTATATACCCAAAGGATTACAAATCAATCTATTATAAAGACACATGCACATGTATGTTCATTTTGGCACTGTTTACAATAGCAAATACCTGGAACCCACCCAAATGCCCATCAATGATAGACTGGACAAGGAAAATTTGGCACATATACACCATGGAATACTATGCAGCCATAAAAAGTGATGAGTTTGTGTCCTTTATAGGGACATGGATGAATCTGGAAACCATCATTCTCAGCAAACTGACAGAGCAGAAAATCAAACACTGCATGTTCTCACTCATAGGTGGGTGATGAAAAATAAGAACACATGGTCACAGGGAGGGGAACATCACACACTGAGGTCTGTTGCTGGGAGGGCCAAGGGAGGGACAGTGGGGGAGTGAGGAGGTCAGGGAGGGATAACATGGGGAAAAATGCCAGATGTAGGTGACAGAGGGATGGAGGCAGCAAAGCACATTGCCATAGTGTGTACCTATGCAACAATCCTGCATGATCTGCACATGTACCCCCGAACCTAAAGTACAATTAAAAAATATATATATGTATGTATATATATATGTATGTATATATATGTGCATATATATGTATGTGTATATACACACATATATACACACACACACACACACACATATATATATATATATGCAAGCCCTGCAAAGCTTTCCTTGGGGTCAGCAGGAGAGGGTAATGCCAAGGTTGATGGCCCCTGGCCACTCCCACAGGAAAGACCTCAGATGAGAACGCCACATTCAGGGTTGTATGGTTGCAGACAAAAGGGCAAAAAATAACAAATGCTGGCAAGGATAGAGAGAAAGGGGAACAGGCACACTCTGTAGGTGGGAATGTAAAGCAGTACTATCATTATGGAAACCAGTACCGGAGAGTCCTTGAAACCCTAAATCAGAGCTACAGTATGATCCAGCAGTCCCACCGCAGGATATACGCCTAGAGGAAGTGAAATTAGTAGGTCAATGACACTTGCACGTTTATCACAGTACTACTCACAATCGCCAAGATACGGAATCAACCTAAGGGTCCCTCGGCAGATGAATGAATAAATAAAATGTGCTGTATACAAGATGGAATATTATTCAGCCATAAGAATGAAATCCTGTCATTGGCGGCAACATGGATGGAACTGGAGGACATTATGTTAAGTGAGACATGTCACTCATATGTGGGAGCTAAAAAAGTGACTCTCATAGAGGGAGACAGTAGAATGGTGGTTACCAGAGGCTGGGAAGGGACGAAGGAGGAAGAGAAGTTGGTCAATGGGAACGAACATACAGTTAGAAGGAATAAGTTCTAGTATTTGATGGTATAGCAGGGAAGTGATAGTTAACAATAATTTATTGTCTTTATCAAAATAGCTAGAAAAACGGTGATGCCAACTCAAAAATGTTTGAGGTGATAGATTTCCCAATCACCCGAGTTGATTATTACACATTATACATAGGTATCAAGATATTATATGTTCCCCCATATATATATACAACTATTATGTATCAATTTTGTAAAAGAAAAGAAAAAGGACCTTAGTGAAATGGGAAAAGTTCCCTTGTCCTTCTTGCGGGGTGTGTGACACGAGGAGTGGCTGGCTTCTCCAGCGCCCCACTGTTCAAACCTCTAGGGAGCATATGGACGGGCAGACTATGGGGCTACAACCCCACATCAGTGTGAGCGGTGGATGTTCACAGCTCCTGAAGCCCCAGTGGGCGTGCGCTACCGTACGCTGTTTTACTTTTGCGGTCTATAGGCCGCTTGTGTTAACCTGCTCAGTTAGACCCTCTGCCTTGTTGCAACAACAGAGGGCTTTTCTATATCCCAGATGGTGCTTGCCTTGGTGTAACGGAAGAACTGGATCACACCTGGGCTTGGAGAATGAGTGCAAGATTTTACTGAGTGGAGGCAGCTCTCAGCAGATGGGGGAAACCAGAAGGGGACAGAGTGGGAAGGTTTCCCCTGGAGTCAGACTGCTCAGCGGCCTGGGCTCTCCTCCGATTGCCCCAGCCAAGCCCCACATCATTCTGCTTCTGCGGTAGGTGCCCGCTGATGTGCTTTTCTCAACGTTCAGCCGCCCGATGTGTTCCTAATGACCCACCATCTGTGTGTCTGCTTACTAGGGCCTCAGGGTTTTTATAGACACAGGATGGGGGCGTGGCAGGCCAGGGTGGTCTTGGGAAATGCAGCATTTGGGCAGGAAAACAAAAATGCCTGTCCTCACCTACGTTCATGGTGGTGGAGCCCTAGCCAGGGGCCATGCCCTTCCCCCTTCCTATCATTTAAAGGGACCACGGTCTTCCCTTCCCAGCACTTCCCCTTTGGTATCATCAGGAAGCTCAGCAGGAAGGAAAGTGGCCTCATCATAGGCTCACCATTCCAAAATGCTGTTTGAAAATAGGACTGAGAGCGTGCATTGGAAAGAAGTGCTTGTTCTGAATCATCAAAGGGGAAGATGACACAGAAACTCTATAAAAGGGTCCTGCTGTCTGTTTAAGGAAATGAAGCATTAAGGATCTGATGATTCTTTGTTTTTAACTGATCCAGGACTTGCAGTTGTTGTGTTATTAACGGTCTGGTTTCCTGGTCAGCTGCGCACAACTGTTTTAAATCCCAGCCACTCTTCTCTGTACTCCAAGCCCCTGAGTAGCCACAGGGGCCTTGCATTTCCGTGGGGCAATGGCTTGCAGGAAAGTCTACTGCCTTTTATGATTTTGAAGAAGAGCTGATTCCCCGTCCCAGGTTACATGGGTCCCTAGGAATATCCCTTAGTGACTAGAACAGAGCCCTCAGCCAGCCATCCTGGAGCCCTTGAAGTACCCTCCCGCAGTGGGTGGTATCATCTGGGCCCCACATGTTCGCAGGGAGGGGCTGAAGAGCCCAGGCTTACAAATGGGTGGGTGACCTGGCAATGATGTGTGGTCACAGTGGAATCTGGTTGCCATGGGGATGCAAGGTTTTCTACTCAGGCTGTTTGAGAAGCAAATTTTTCCATTGTGTATATGAAAGCATACTGCAACATCTTTAGTTTTTAAATTCCTTTTCTTTTGCAAATAGCATTCAGGGTGGATTCATACATTAAAAGAAAAAATCTAAAAGGCGATTTTCCAGAAAACAGCCTTTTGGAGAGTAGCTAGGGCTCAGCCTTTGTTGAGGAATGAGGATAGGAGGAGGGGGCAGGGGCTGCTTTTCCAGAAGCACCCAGGCCTACCTGAGCTGTGTGGCATCTCTGTGCTGCTGCCAGAGGCCGGGCCAACAATGACGGAAGCTCCAGAGAGAGGCCAGGAAAAGCATCTTTATTCTTCTTCTTCAACCTTCAACAAGGAAAGTTTACCTTGTTTTCTATCTTTCTTGCTATTCAGTAAATGATCCCACAGCCCAGGCCTCTCTCCCGTATCTCGACATGCAGGAACAATTTTTTGAGACCCCTGTGGACTTCTTTTTGGTATATGGTAAAATATACATAGCACAAAAATTACCACTGTAACCATTTTAAAGTGCACAATTCAGTGGCATTAATTATATTTACAATATTGTACAACCATCACCGCCATCGATCTCCAGAACTTTATCATCATGAAAAATAGAAACTATATTTGTGAGACAATAACTCTTAGCCAGATGCGGTGGCTCATGCCCCTAATCCCTGCAATTTGGGAGGAAGAGGCAGTTGGATCACTTGAGGTCAGGAGTTCAAGACCAGCCATGGTCAACATGGTGAAACCCCGTCTCTACTAAAAATACAAAAATTAGCTGGGCCTGGTGGCACACACCTATCATCCCAGCTACTCAGGAGGCTGAGGCAGGAGAATTGCTTGAACCCAGGGGTGGGGGGCAGAGGTTGCAGTGAGCTGAGATCATGCCATTGCACTCCAGGCTGAGTGACAGAGCAAGACTTTGTCTCGGAAAAAAAGAAAGAAAGAAAGAAGAAGAAACAGTAACTCTCAGGGGGCATGATGGCTCATACCTGTAGACCCAGCACTTTGGGAGGCTCAGGCAGGCAGATCACCACTTGAGCTGAGGAGTTCAAGACCAGCCTGGAAAGCTTAGCAAAACCCAGTCTCTACAAAAATTAGCCAGGCATAGTGGTTCATGCCTGAAGTCTCAGCTATTCGGAAGGCTGAGGTGGGAGAATCACTCTAGCCTGGAAGGTAAAGACTGCAGCGAGCTGAGATTGTGCCACAGCACTCCAGCCTGGGGAACAGAGTGAGACCCTGTCTCAAACAAACAGCACACACACAATAGCTATGCCCTTCCTTTCCTAGCCCCACTGTTCTATTCTCAGTCACTGTGAATTTGCCTATTCTAAGTACCTAAGAGAAATAGAATAATTCTTTTTTTTTTTTTTGTGAACGGAGTTTCGCTCTTGTTACCCAGGCTGGAGTGCAATGGCGCGATCTCGGCTCACTGCAACCTCCGCCTCCTGGGTTCAGGCAATTCTCCTGCCTCAGCCTCCTGAGTAGCTGGGATTACAGGCACGCGCCACCATGCCCAGCTAATTTTTTGTATTTTTAGTAGAGACGGGGTTTCACCGTGTTGACCAGGGTGGTCTCGATCTCTTGACCTCGTGATCCACCCGTCTCGGCCTCCCAAAGTGCTGGGATTACAGGCTTGAGCCACCGCGCCCGGCGAGAAATAGAATAATTCTATAATATTGTCCCTTGGCAACTGGCTTATTTCCCTTGGCATGTGTTCAAGGTGCATTCATATTGTAGCATGTCTCAAAACTTCATTCTTTTAAAGGCTGAATCATATTGTATCATATAGACTTGCCACATTTTGTTTATTCATTCATCTGTGGATGGGCACTTGGGTTGTTTCCGCCTCCGGCTATGGTGAATAATGCTACTGCTATCATGGCGCACAAGTATCTGTTTGAGTCCCTACTTTCAGTTCTCTTGGATGTATAACCAGAAGTAGAATTGCTGAATTGTAAGGTAATTCTATGCTTCACTTTGTAAGGAACTACCAAGCTGTTTCCCACAGCAAACCCCGGAGACTTTGTATCCCGGACCAAGTGAGGACTGTTTTCCTGTGGAGTTTGGCAATGAGAACAATGGCATCTATTTTTTAATTCTCTTATTCGCTTTCTATTTTTCTCTGAAGGTTTCTGCACATCTTCTTTGTTCAAGATTCTCCTATTGACTGTTGGATATAACATATCTGGGGGCACCACTGAATTGGTAGTTGATTGATTGGTGGACCCCAACTAGCAATAACTGGGGTGGGGCAAACATTCTCCTGCTTTTCCAAACCCTCCTGCAGATCCAGCAATACTTGGCTTCCACTGGTCCTTCACAAGAACCTTCATCACACCCTCTCACCCTTCCCTCTCCCAGCTTCTGTCTCCCCCAGACCATCCTCAGGACCAGCAGAAAGTTCCTTCACTGGACTCATTCTCCGAACTTCCACCACATCAGAAGTTTCTACAGCCCGGTGCCGCGTTTTCACTGATATTCCTGATGTTTTGTCTTCTTGGGGCATCGTATTCCTGCCCCTCCCACTTCCACACACACAACAGTCCCAAGTACGAGGCTGAGCTTATCATAGAACTGGGAAGTAAGAGCACACCGACTTACGACCCTGGTCACAGACTTGAACAAACGCTGCTCAAGGTCCCAGAAGGAAGGAAGCCCAGCGGTAAAAGCAGCAGCTGTTTCTAGACATGGAGACAGGAGTTTGCTTTTTTCTTTTTCATATTCTCATTGTGAATATAAAACATTTAAAGAAAGTCATGTAACTAGAGAGTTTAATGAATAATTTATAAAGCAAACATGCTTGCACCACCACTCAAGAAGAAAAACACTGCCGGGCACCCCAGAAGCCCCTGTCCACCCTGGGAAAGAAAGCCTGGCCAATTCCAACTCCTTTCCTTCTCCCTGGGGTATCCCTATCCTGAGTTTAAAAAAATTTTTCCATATTTTTACTTTTGTATGCATCCCTAAAAAAATATGGCTTTCTTGTTTCTGAACTTCACACAAACAATATAATGTTGTATATATGCCTTTTCGATTTTCTTTGCTCACTCAACTTTATGTTTGTGGGTTATGTCCATGTTGTTGCCCTAGCTGTAATTATTTCATCTTTACAGAGGGATGGCATTCCATTGTACAAATATAGCTCAATTTATGTAGGTCATCTATGCTATAACTGCTGATGGGCATTGGGTTGCTTCCAGTATGGGGCTATTAGAAAAAACACTCTCATGATCATCCTTATACATCTCCAGATGTAAAGTGTGTGTCTAGGAGCAGGGTTGCTAGGTCACAGTGCCTGCATATCTTCACCTCTCCCAGATAACAAATGTTAGCCTGTTTTCCTAAGCTGAGATGTCATTCTCACTCCCACCCCAGGTGAGAAAGTGCCTGCTGCTCCCCTGCTCGCCAACACTCAGAAAATGCTCTGCAAATCCATGAACACAGAAGACTGCCTATCCTGCTGGAGCTAAAAATGTTCAACAGCCACATCCTTGATCTTGGAGACCTCCAAGCCCAGGGGCCCTTGGAGATCTTTCCACGGGAGCTCCTGCCCCCGTTTCAGGATAGTGGGAGTCAGGGGAGACTGGAACAGAGATGAGAATTGCAGCTGGGCAGGAAGGCCCTGAGGGCACTCAGCAGTCACCGTGGAGTTGTAAATGGCAGGGCCCTAGCCAGCTACAGACCCGCCAGCCAGTTGCACAGCTTACATCAAAGGCTAGAGATGCCCGGCTGTGGGTTTAAATGGGGCCCAGGTGTAGCCGGCAAACTCCCTCTCTTCTCCCCCACCGAGCTACACCTCCACTTTACACGCTGAGCTTGGCAGCCTCAGCATGACCAGGGCTGTGGGGTCAGAGTTGCACTCAGGCTTGCCAGCTAGGCTTGGTGACTGGGACCCACCCTATGAATAGAGCAGAGATGCTGTGTTAGACCAACTGCTGCTCCAGAATCAAGTGATTCAGATGTGTGTAAGCAAATAAATACAAAGTTCAATGTCGTCTATGGAGGAAAAAAAATATGCACCTCTTTATTTCAAATTTCATCAAAAGAGGTAAGTACAAAGAATACAAAATCAATTAAAACTCCACAATGCAGAAACAACCATCACAAACATTTGTTCACGATCATTCCATGTATCTCTTAGTGAAAATATACAGGTGGAAAAAAGGATGGAAGGAAGGAAGAACCGACAACTGGATGGATGAGTGGATGGATAGATGGATGGATGGACAGACAGATGGGTAGGCGGGTGAGTCCATCCATGGGCACACAAGTTACAGATGTGATTCTAGAAATAATCCTGCTGTACATGTTATTTTGAACTGAAAATGTGTTCCTTTTCTTTTGAAACTATTACCTGTTGCTTTCTTCCTCTAAGTAAAGGAGCAAGATATTCTTAATGCAGAAATCTGGAGATCACACAACACAAAGAAAAAAATGCACTCATATTCCAACACCAGAAGATGACTGTTAACATATATGCATATGTGTGTATACAGGACTGAATGATGTCACCCCATATTCATGTGTCAAAGCTCTAATCTTCAGTGTTACTGTACTTGGAGACAAGGCCTTTAAAGAATTAAGGTTAAACAAGGGCCCTAATCCAATAGGACTGATATTCTTATAAAAGGAGTAAGAGACACCAGAGATCTCCCCCTCTCTCTCCATGTGTGTACAAAGAAAAGGTCATGTGAGGACACAGTGAGAAGGTGGCCGTCTGCAAGCAAGGAAGAGAGCCCTCACCAGAAACCAACCCTGCTGGCACTCTGATCTTAGACTTCCAGCCTCCAAAACTGTGAGAAAAGAAACATCTGTTGTGTAAGCCATCCAGCCTGTAGTATTTTATGGCAGCCCAAACAGACTAATACAAAATACAATGTCATATTTGTAATATCTTTATCAAAATAGCATAGCAATGCACCTCTGTCACCTATCTCCATGATCCCTTTTTCGGTCTTTATTCTGTCCAGTGGCCAAGGACTCCCTGTGATGCCAGCCTCTGGGCACCAGGCTGGACCTACTCAAAAGAGCAACAGCAGCCCCACAGGCCTCCCCCCTCCTCCACCCAGAGACGGCTCAATAATAACTGAGTCTCCATAGCTACAATGCCTTGAACCAAATTTTAAAACAAACCATGCATGAAATAGACACGAAAAATAAAATGCTGCTTAAGTCTGTCCCTAGAGCCAGCTCCTAGGGGAGTCCCTTTGTGCACTGGCCTCTGTCATCACACCACCTTCCCCAGCACCAACACAGGGATGGGGAGGAGACCAGGCACATTGTTCAGACCCAGGTACTTGTGAAAGGTCTTCGGGTTTTGGAAAGCAGGATCCAAAGCTTTCCAGCTTCTTCCCCATGCTAGGGAGAGAAGAGGCTCTATAAGTGTAAGCCTAAGGGATGAAGAGGCCTCGTGCTCACAATGCCTGTCTCCAACCTCATTCCTTATTCATTCCAATCTTTCTGGTGCCCCTTTTTATCTAAGCCCTTCATGCAAACCCTACACCCAGGGCACCCACTACTGCAAGTCCTCACTTGCATCAAAATATCTCCAGCTCCCATCTTTAGAACTGCATCCTTCAGTAATGTGGTGGTCAACTCTGTGAGGGGATTCAGCTGGTCATATATTGCTATTCCCAGGCTACAGGTTTGCATCTTAAATAGGTCTTTCGGAGAGCAAATGCCGTGCCCTTAAAAACATGGCTCCCCCCAGAAACTGCGTGCTGCGAGCCTGATTGGTGGGGATCTGCTGGGCCATGCAGGTGTTTGGACCCTTGGATCATACTGGATAAGGGGTCACCTACCCCCTCTATGCCTGAGACCAACCAAACTTCTAAGGAATTGGGGGAAGGGGAGCAAAGATAGAGGGTACCTCCGCATTTCTGCTCTGGGCCCCGCTCTGTGGAGGCGCAGAGCAAGCTCGCTGTGATCAGCCCTGCCGCAGTGCCAGCTGGCGAGCTTGCCAGATCTTTCTCTATCCCCCATGCCACCTCCTCCTCTCACCTAAAATGGGAGGAGAGGGGGAGGAAATGCTGCCTTTTCCTCCTGTGCTGAATTTATCCCGACTCAGACCGGCTGCGGAAGCCAGGGAGAAGATAAACAAAGAAGTCATGTTATAATTTTTCAAAAATCTCCCAGTGTTCTGTAGCCCACTCCATTTTCTTCCTACCTTGCCTGGGGTGGGACTCTGCCTGGCTTCTGCCGCTCTGTCCCGCATCTGAAGGGTGACCTCCTTGCTGGAGAAGAACCTCCTCCTCCTCCGTGTGAGCCGCAGACCCAGGCTGCAGCTTGCTTTCACAGGTGGGAACTGAGCTCTGAGGCAGGTGCTTGGCATTTTCTAAGCAGTTGTTACCCTTGCTGTGGCCATCAGTTGGCCCCTAGCTGCAGCTGCCTGGCTGTAAACTGCCTGGAGAGCAATGGCACCGGACTTTGCCTCGTGCCCCTTCCCCCACTATGGAGGCCCTAAGGAGAGATAAAGAAATGACAACAGCCTGAGGAAGCAAGAGAAGTAAAGGGAAGGGCCTGGATATCCACCAAGCAGAATATGGGGCTTGGACCAAAAGAGCGGAGCAGAGGCCGGGTGTAGTGGCTCACGACTGTAACCCCAGCACTTTGGGAGGCTGAGGTGGGCAGATCACGAGGTCAAGAGATTGAGACCATCCTGGCCAACATGTTGAAACCCTGTTTCTACTAAAAATGCAAAATTAGCTGGGCATGGTGGCGTGTGCCTGTAATCCCAGCTACTTGGGAGGCTGGTGCAGAATTGTTTGAACTTGGGAGGCGGAGGTTGTAATGAGCCAAGATCACACC
>NW_016107425.1:4703414-4747372 GCF_001604975.1 Cebus imitator | reverse complement strand
AAAAAAAAAAAAAAAAAAAAAACCTGGGCGGTAGGGGCAGGAAAGGACAGCCCCTGAGGGTCAGGCTGTTGTCTCATTTAGTCTTCATTATAGTCCGCTGGTGATAAAGAAAACAGTAGCTTTCCTCCTGGAGAGTGTGGGATCCGCAGTGGAATTCGGGTATGGTGGATGTTTACCACCTTGCCTTGGGTCACAGGCATGTGGTTGAGCTGGGCCAATTAGGGACACCCAGACTTAAGTGAGATGCCAGAGCTGAGAGTGGCAGGAACCAGGAGGGAGCACCACAGCAGGGGGCTGCAGGGGCTGAGGACCCTGTGGAGGCAGCTGTTCCACAGGCGGCCAGGTCCAGCACCAGCGGTACCGGTAGGGGACTGCGATGTCCAGCAACCCACAGCAGGCGTCCCAGAGCCCTCCAGGGCCCCGGCTTCTGGTGTGGCTCTGCCCACGAGCCTGCCTATGGCACAGCCCTGCTATTTTCCAAGCTCACTCTGCACCCCTCGCTATAAATCTGAGCCACCCCATAGCCATTCAATATACTCCTTCTCCTCTGAAAAGGCAGGTAATGAGAAATGTTGATCCAATAATAATGTGAAGTCCATGAAAGCCTGTGGCTATAAAGAATGTTGAGCCGTAGATTCCATCAGAGAGAGTAAAGGGGGCCCTGAAATATTCTGAGACTCGCAGAAGGGTCAAGTAAATACCTAAGGTAATTGTGATGGCTGGTGCTTGCTGAAAACAGCCCTTGTTCATTTCTGCTGCCTACATCTGAGAGCTCCAGCTGATTTCCCAGGCCCCTGGGCTTTGATTCCAGAGACTTCCACCCTACTTCTGTGCAAATGCTTTCCACCTGCCTGAGGCCAGAGGAGACCCACTACACTTAGATGACCAAGCATATCACACGTCAGATAGAAAGGATGAAAGCCTCCAGATCTTGCACCAGCCCCGCCCTCCTACCCTGACAGCCTCTGCCTCTACCAGCGGGGCTCTTCCTACCAATCAGACGAGTAGGTTGGGAGTAACCTATTATGTGGGCAAGTGAGGACCTCTGAAACAAGGCCACCAATCAGGATGAAACTTGATGTCCTGAGAAGCCCCCATACAAGCCTCCTGCATGGCTTCTGATCAGTTTGATTCTAGCCCCGCTGTTCTAGGTACATGGTTACTTCTAGACGGGGCTTTTATGGCTAGAGCAAGGTTCCCAGAGCCTGCAGTGTCTTCCAGCATGACAATCCACATTGCAATGGTGAATAAGCACCACAACCCCATATCATTCAAAAGCCTGGCAAGTATTTCCTTTTGTGCTTGCCCTTTTGCGGTGGCATTTTTCTCTCTACCTAGTCTTTTAGAACCTGCCTGGCAACATTAATTATTTAAAGAGAGGTCAGGGAGGGGCAGAGCATTCGTCTGTGCCTTAAAATTACTTGTTTGCTTCTACTCTCAGGAGAGTCAGAATGCCGGATTCCGAAGTCTCTGGGAGAATGGTCACATAACAAAAAAGAAACGGTTTCTTAAATTCATCTAGATTTGCGGGGAGGGACCAAGGGGCTCTACTGGAAATAAGACCTGAGTGACATATTTGAATATCTCTGGTCTCAGAATAAAGCGATGATGTTTCTAGACCCAGAGGCCTTGAGCAGACAGAAGCTGGCCTTTGATTGTTAATCCTCGGAGTCCTTGTAATTCACCCACAGAGCGGAGCACTGAAATCAGCAGAACACGTGGGCTCTGAGAGCATCCAGCCCCCTGTTGTCCTCAGAATCCCACCTTCCTGACAACATCCAGATGTGTCATCCTTCCATGGGTCTGATTACCTGTAGAATGTGGTATTTCCATGTTCCCGGGATTCACCTGAGTTAACTCTGCTGCTAATTAGATTTGTATCTGGCAGGTGGTGACATCAAAAAAAAAAAAAAAAGATTTTGTAGTCAATTAGGAAGGGGTTATCCTGTTAGCACTGAGGTGTCTCTACCTTAACGAGCTGCCCCAGACAAAGGCACAAAACGACATTATCGTCCCTGAGTACCTGTCTTTAGCGGCTTCTGTTGAACAAGGGACTGAGCTGGATCTGGGCACACGTGAGCTGGCTTTACTGCACTCTCAAATCGCCTGCTTCCCTGGGAACACATCTGAATGTGATCAGGTGCATTAGAGCCACTTTAAAAAATCATCCCCAAGGAAATGAAATGCACAAATGGTATTCCTGCAGCCTAATGACCAAGGGCTTGGTTTAACTGCACGAAAGTCAGGAAATGGCCGCATACAAAGCCAGTTACAGCCCCCACTGCCCCCATAACCCAGCCACATGGCACACACCTGGAGGCAGGGAAGTGGAATTTTTCCTGCAAGGTTTTTTTCGGGTCTAGAACAAATTATTCTTCAAATGTCTTAACATCCTGAGTGTGGGTGGAAGTGATGCTTAGTTATATCTTATGGAAAAGATGGCGTGTTTTAGAGCAGAATCATCGAGCTGGTCACTAAGGGAAAACAGCAAGGCCTCGCCTTTTTTTTTCCCTTTGGGTCTTGGTGGGTCACGTTCTGCCACTTTTTAGAATACTGGGGGTTTCTGATCTCTGCCCCAAAGATCTGGAGGCACTTCCTGCTCAAAGGAAAGTGCAAAGGCAAGGAGAGTTCCATATTCACCACTCGGCAGCGGTCACACTGCCAGGACTGGGAGTGGTCTGGGAGGAAGTGGGCTTTCTCTGGGACAGTGGGGAGCCCCAAGAGGAGTGACCTTGTGAGGAGGTGGCTTTAGTCACAGGCAGTGGTGGGAGTGAGCCAGGCTGTGGTCAGTCCGTGGTGAGGAGGGATTGCATCCAGGGGCGGGCAGCGCCCAGCATGCACTGTGCCAGGCCAGCCCCTGGGCCTGAGGTCAGCCTACGCTGTGTTTGCCTTCAGGATCCCATGACCTTTCTGTAAATGTGATGCAATGTGGTCCGACCGCTCCTGCTGTGGGAACTGGAACTGCACATTTCCTGCCTTTCATCTTCAGTGTGTTAGGAACGCATATGTCAAAATAAGCAAACCACAGCACCGTCACCAGGGCGAGGGGCAGGGTTGTGGCTCTGGGAGAGCAGAGGGGGCTCCTAGCAACCTGCGCCAAGAGAAGAGTCTGGGGTGTGTTGTTTGTCCACACCAGGCCAAGCGAGTCTTCTGCTGGCTGAGGACAGGGGTGTTGCTCAGTCAGGGTGCACAGCCTGTGGGGGACATGTGTCTGAACCAGATGGCTAATTCTGGGTTCTCTCTGGGTGATGCTGGGAAAGCTTCACTGTGGAATTTTATCATTTGCTGGAGAGCGTGAGGCCCTCCCTTGATTTCCTGCCAGAGTGGGATTCTGGAAAAAAAGCCGGGCTTTGAAAGGCAAATTCAGAGAGCGTCAATGCAGACCATGAACACACCAAGCAAAACTTTTGGGTGATGACACTGATCTTTAAAGAATCAAACATGTTAGAATTTATGCCCCAAAGTGGGGTATCCTTGTGCCATCTCCTTGGGGGTGGCAGGAAAGAAGGAAAGGGTGGGCACTTACCCTATTCCAATCCAGGTGGAAGAACTGCCTTATTAAAGTGAGAACGTTCAGACACCAAATACAGAGATGGTCCCAGCTCTTTGCGGAGCCCAGCATTGCCTGATGTGCTGAACGTTCTCCTTAATCCCAGTTTGCTTTCTCTCTCTAGCCCCCACCCACCCCACATCTTCACTCCATCCCCGCAGCTGGCAGCCAGGTTTTTCCTTCAGCCTCTCATCCCTGAAGGCACAGCTGCTTCTCCCAGACACCAGGTCCAGTATAAAGATTCAGGCCACATGAGCTCCCAGGAAGCTCCCTGGCATGTCTCCCTTGGGTCTCTGACAACAACCTCTTATTTCTAAAACCTGCTTCCCAGTTCTTTCTTTGAATGATTCTCTCCCGATTCCCTTGCTCTCACTTTTTAAGCTTGCTTCCTCTGGCTCTTTCTTTGCCCTTCCTAAGCCATATGGGAGGGGGCAGATGATCGGTCTCTGTCTCAGGGAGGAATTTCCATCTGCAAAGTATCAGTCTGTATACATATGGGACAAGAAGGAGCTCTAGTTTAGGGCAAAAAGGGATACACAAATGCTGTGTCACTGGCAGGCTGGGGATGCTTGTCACAGAGCCAGGCGCTAGGAACAAGTCCTTGAGGTAACCATTCTAATCTATGGCAGGGTCCTCCTTAATCTGCACCGTGCCAATTCCCCTTCAGAATAGAAGTGGCCATAGAAGTACACGCCTCCAAATTTTTCAAGTATTTTTCTCTAGGAAACATGAGCCAAAGATCAGTCGCCAGGACTGATATTTATGTATTTAAGAGACAGAGCTTGAGGGGCCCTCTGAGAGGCGTCAGCTGCTTCGACTTTAAGGCAGGATTAATTGCATCAGGTCTGGAACTGGCCTGGCTAGAACAAAGACTATCGCAGCCCCATCTCAAATTAGGGATGCCTTGTGGTGCATTTCTTCCTACCCAAAATGTATCCTGAAAGCCCCCATCCTAGGAGCAAGGAGGAAAACATCGGGACAGCAGCTGTGGATCCAGGACAAGGCGGGCCCAGGCATCCTCTGTCCCTTCAGTTCAGTAAGAGTCTCATGCTCTGAAAGGTTCCTCATGCCTACCTGCATTCCCCATGTTTCTAAAAAAGTGGGGACAGGGTGAGGAGAGGATAGAGGCAAGGCTGCGTGTGCTGTTTTACAAGTCCTCACGAGGAAGCTGAGAAGGCCCTGGAACCCTGTCTCCGGCTCTCTTAGCTCAGGTTCCCAGCACCAGCCAAAACTGCCTTTATTGTTTTTGAAACAAAAATTAAGCATCATAAAGTCAACTTTCGCCACAACTTTAAATACTTCTGAAAACAACTTTACAGAAAACCAGAAGAGAACTAGACTGCAGAAAATTGGTGCAGCCACTAAGAAAGAAAACAGGTTTTATTCCTTTGATTCTTTTGGCACAGATTGAATAAAGGCATTGCATAGAGTTCAGTTAGGAGGCCGAATATCTGGAACTGTATGGAATTTCCCCTGATTCCAGCAGGACATGAGCCCTCTGAAGGCCACTGTCTCTGATTTTGCTGGAGGACATCTCACGTTTGCTGAATTCTTCCCCTTGCTCCGGAGTCATCCCTTGGAGCTGTACTCCTCAAAAGTGCCTGCTGGTGGCGCTGTAACAGCAGTGGAAGAATGCCTCCCCCAGGGGCCCAGGGACTGCTCAAAGGAGCCACAGACAGCCCTCATCTTTGAGGTCTGGTATTTTAAGCATTCGTGTGAATTTTGCATTTACATTTACTTTCACAGCAAAATCAAACTTTATATTGTTCATTGGTTGAACTCGTCTCTAGTCCTGGCAGTGGACCACATAAAGACAGAAACTGGAATCTGGCCCAAGGTCAAGGGCAGAAACTCTATCCCAGGACTAGGACTGGATCTGAGCAAGGCGGGTGGGTGGGTGAGGGGCAAGGAGTGCAGTGGGGAGTGTAAATGGTGATCTCAGTCAGAGGCAAGGACTCAGGCACCAGGAGCTGGGAGGGGCCGTGGCCAGGTCTGGAGAGTAACGGGGTCAGCTTTGGGGGGATGCTGTCAGGTCTCAGGGACCTGCTGGCCAGTGCAGGCTTAGCTGAGGAGGGAGGAACTCCTCAATGGCTCTGCCCATGCTGGGCTCACCCATGCTTCTCAGGATCTCACCTGACAACAGGATGAGTCCCGTTTCCTTGGGCTGGAGGCTTCCTGTTCCTTCCCGAACAGTCCCTGGAGTTCCTGTGCAATGACACGGGACTTTGACAAGAGATGGGAGTAGGTTTTGGACTGCCTCACCCAGAAGCCAGGCGGGGCTCCGTTCCAACACTTCTCAGGATGAGTGTCATCAGATTTTTTTCTCAGCTGATTTCTAGCTGGAACTCTGACAGCTAAGCAGTCATACTCTGGGTTTACAAGTTGTTATTCTATCGCTGAAAGTATTCAACAACATTTGGGTTTTAGTCATAACATAGCTAATGCATAATTTTGTTTGCTTCGCAGCAAATTAAAGAATTGGAGCACATTAAATAAATGGTTAAGTTGATGAATTTATATTTTTCCAAATCCTCAAGTAAAATGGAAGCTCCAGGCAGATGCACTATGTTTACCCAGGATCTCCAGGCCCCCCACCCATGGACTGCCAATGTGCCCAGAATTGTGACAAAACTAAGCTAGTGCCACTAATGCATTGATTGAGCCAGAGCACACAGAAGGGACTTGTAGAAGTTGGCAATTTAAATAGTACTGATCATGGCCATATAATAGGCTAACAAGGCTAATGTACTTAAAATAATATGACAGATGAAGTAGTGCTTGAATAAAATTCAGCCTTGACTAGCCCATCTTTGAAAGTCTAGCTAAGTAATTAGGGAGCTGACACACATGTTTTAATTTGTTGTAAGGCCTCTGTAACAAAGAGAGAAGGTAAAACGTCATAAATATTCAACACAGCTACACTCTTTCCACTGAACCGCACAACGTTAAATCATTCTGTCACATACAAGGCCCATCTTCCTCATCCGTAATTAGCAAAGCGTTCCCAAGACCAAATTACATAGTACTTAAGAAAATTATGAAAATGAGAATGTAAACAATAGGACATTTGACCACAGCACTTGTCAAATGTTCCCTGCATATCACCGGCTTTCTCTAAAGAAACCTGTTCGTGCATTTATTAGTGTCAAAGACAAAATTACAACAGATTTAATTTAAAGATCTTAATTGGCTTTTATTTGCAAATCTAGAATATCGGGCAACACCTCATTGTACAAAATAGAATGAGTGTTCCCATAAGCCAAGCACAGGATGTTGCTTTTATGGTCAGAAAGGGGTTGAGGAAGGCTGAAGCAGAGAACAAAAAGCAGACTCATTGTTTCAAAGTTACTTTCCTCTTAAAGGCTGAAGCAGAGGGGACCTCCTCATCATGCTAGCTAAAACTGGCCTGTTTGGGGATTGGGCTGTTATCTCTCCTCATGTCTTGTAAGATCAGTTAAACAACTTAGTTTTGGCTCGGTGGTGTGAACTTCAGCATGAGTGACGCCATTTTGGTTTGGTCTGTTCGGCCTGGTGCAGGAGCTCAGTCCAAATCAATGGCCTCCTGTAAATTTCATGTAACATTACAAGTTTTGGGACTAAAAGAGTGCATGCTTAGATTATTATCATGTATAGAGTCCTCACAGGCACATTTCACTGTGTATCAGAAACCTTTATGAATTCTGTTTGATCTTTGCCAGACATTTACCCAAAAGGATTCAAAAGGGCTTACATGCCTTAGAATAGACTAATGGCTGTCTCCCAAATTACTAGCTCTTTGATATTTGGCCACTTTTTAGCCAAAAGGATATGCAAGTCTTTCTTAGAAAATCATGTATTAATGATGAGTGAACAAATAACTACCATTGTCTTAAAGAACAGGAAAAGAAGAGAGGGAAGATTTGATTAAAAACTCCAACAATATTTTAACATTTCTTGTATTGTCAGCTTTATGCTATTTCGAGAGCCCTGAGAAACTTCTCTTTGGCAGTTTTTAGGAGAAAAGATTACTGCTTATCATTTTTCAGTGTGTAATGAATATTAATTAGCCCAGCCAGTCATGAGGTTTCAAAGGCTAAATACAGTCACTGATTTGATCGCATTTTTTACACCAATGCAATTAATTCCACTAGAAGATGATAGGAAAATTTCATTCTACAAAATGCATGAGAGGTGAAAAATAATGTTTCACTAAACTCTTTACCAAGGCTATTATTGCTTTGAGGAAAATCACTTAAAAACAAAATTAAAAATTTTAAATTATCTGTGTCTCTGTTGAGAAAGATATTATAAAATACCATAATATTAGTGCAAATTTTTTTCTGAACCGAATTCTTTATTAATTTCATTTTTGATCATTCTTGTCATAGTGTCAACAGCAGAACATTCTTGGTTCAAATTAAAACTAATTAAAAGTTATTTAGAGAACACAAGTAAATAACAATGTTATAACAGTTAGCACTTCTCAGAATAGAAACTCAAGCAGCTGACAAAATGGAAGTTGAAAAACATTCATGGCTTTGACTCTTCCAAATCACAGCAAAGTTCGCTTATGTAACTGAAATAAACCCAGGATCCTACATGGTCCAGTCTTGGCACTGGTTCAGTCCAGCAGAAAAATAGAATTGAAAACAAATCTTTCCTGCCTCTTGAGAAAATACCAAAGGTAGGAGTACATTTGAAATATCCAACAAAGCGCCTCAAAAATCATGTTTGCACTCCTCACCCACTCTCCAGTTCTCTGGCCAATTATATCTCCTCCCTCTCTAGTCCCCCAACCTCTCCAGACACCCAACCTGAGGCTTTTCTCTCTCAATTCTCCTTTCCCTCTGCCTCACTTCTTCGCTTGTCCTTGAACTTAGACTCCCAGGCTTCCTCAGTTTTCCTTCGGGCTGTTGTTACCCAGACTGTGCGTAAAAAAGAAAAGTTCAAAAAAGTTTTGGCTACCAGCAGGGTGTACAGGAAGGGCACATCCGATCCTGCACCACACTCACTTTTCTTGGTTTGTGTCTGCCCCAGAGAATATGAAAAGCCGGCCATGGAAGAATTCTGCCATCAAAGCATTTCCTGCGTTGATCAAGTGGTTGGCGCCTGGAGCTGCCGTGGCCAAGGCCTGGCTTCGGTTCCTCTGCATGGTCCTGTAGCCACAACGCACACTTATTTCTGCCAGGGGCCTACTGGGTCAAAAAGTACCCCAGAGACAAAGTATCCCTTGAGAGGAGGAGGCACAGATTTTTCTCCTCCTTCTGAAAGGAAAGTTAAGAGAAAGATTACATATATGCTTTAATGTATACACACATACATTTTAAACGTCAAAGCACAGCTGTTCTAGATGAAGGAAGGGTGAGAAGCAGGGAGCATCACCTTTTCGGCCACTCCTCCCTGTCTGCCATCCGTCCTTCTTCCCTTCACTCATGGCCACCTCAGAAGGGCTTCTTGGAGCACCATTTGAACCATGAATGTAGTGGACAGAGCACTGTGTTTACAATCAGAATTATCAGATTCCCCTCCTGGTTCTTGTACCTAAGTGAGCTCAGACACATGACATATGTCACGTGCACAGCTGAGCTGCAGCGGGAATGAGGCGGTAGACAACAGGATCGCGATGTAGGGTGATCTCCCCTCTACCATTAGACTACAAGAAAGAGAGAGTGGGTGAAGCAGGACTGGGACAAATCCATCCCTGCCCCTGGAAGAAACAGCACCAAGGTAGAGGGGACCCATGATGAGTGGTCAGCAACCTCTTTGTATGTAATAAGAAGACTTTGTATAATCCAGTGATAACAAACCCAGTCATTACTACAGGCTGTCAGGCTGATTGCATGGCACTGAGCTGGGCTAAAACAAAACAAAACAGAAGAAACTGACAATTCCAGACAGACTGAGACGTGACAGAGGCAGGTTGTCTGGTGTGAGCCGGATGAAATCTCATGCCTGAAGAAGCCCGGATACGCACATGAACTGCCTTGGCTCTTCAGCTCTCCGGTACCATTACTCAGAACTCTAAGTCTGTGAAATTGGAAAGCAAAGTCGGGCTCTTTTCAGGGCCTGAGCATTGACCCCCCATTCTTGACTGTCCTGAAGAGCATCTGCGCTTCGAGGGATACTCTAGTCACCCAAAAGGGCCTGTTGGGCTGGCTTCCTGGCGTTTCCAAAACACAGGCCCTGGAGGTACAGCAGGAGAGACACCTCGTCTGGAGAGGGCCTCCAGTGTGCCACCGCCACTTTAATAGCCATTTGTTGCCACCTGCTGGCCATTGGACCAAGGCACTCCATGCTGGAAACAAGAGTTTGGCTAACGGTTAGCCAGGCCCCAGGGAGCTGCACCCAAATGCAGTCAGACTGTGTTTTCTCCAAAGTGATCTTGGGAGGATCCACAATTATTCCATTAATTAAGCCACACAAGAAGGTGGACTTTTATAAAAGAGATATACTTCATTCATGCATTAATTAGTCAACTGCAAATACTTTTGGAGCTGCATACCAGGTACCCTGCATGGCACTGGGCGTGACTGACAGTTACATTTTATTTTATCCCCAAATGACATTATCTAGTGTGATCTTCTACCCTGTTCATTGAATTGAGCTTTACATCCATTCGTTCCCTCATCAGCAGTTATTTACTGACTGCCTACTGCATGACAAGCTGTCAGCCAAGAGCTCAGGATATAGCGGTGAGCAGAAACAGGTGTCATCTCTGCACTCACTGGGTTGGAGTCTAGTGGGAAAAACAGACATTAATCAGATAATCACACAAATAAATGTAACATATGCAACCGTGACAGGTATAATAGAAAAATATAACTGTGAGAAGAGCAGGTCTGAAAGACTTTCGTTGATTCTAAAATGGAGATTTAGTTACTTGATGTGCATTAAAATTATTTAACATGTTTTCATTTTCTTTTCTTTTTTTTGAGATGAAGTCTCACTTTGACACCCAGGTTGGAATGCAGTGGGGTGATCCTGGCTCACTGAAACCTCCGCCTCCCAGGGTCAAGTGATTCTCCTGCCTCAGCCTCCTAAGTAGCTGGGATTGCAGGTGTGTACCACTGTGATGCCCACCAGGCTGATTTTTGTATTTTTAGTAGAGATGGGGTTTCACCACGCTGGCCAGGCAGGTTTAGAACTCCTGACCTCGCAATCCACCTGCCTTGGCCTCCTAGAGTGCTGGAATTACAAGCGTGAGCCACCGCACCCGGCCTCATGTTTTTATTTTCTGACCCAGCACTTCTGTTCTTAGAAGCTCATCCTAAGGCAATAGTTAGAAAATTGGGCTGATTTGTATGTATAAGGATGTCCACTGCATGATTATTTATAAAAGCAAACATTAAAAATAAAAAATGAAAATATCTAATAAGAAATTGGTTAACAAATTATGATACATTAAAAAAATAAAACATTAAAAATGAAAATGGGCCAGGTGTGGCAGCTCATGCCTGTAATCTCAGGACTTTTATAGGCCAAGATGGATGCATCACCTGAGGTCAGGAGTGTGAGACCAGTCTGGCCAACATGGTAAAACCCTGTCTCTACTGAAAATATAAAAAATTGGCCACGTGTGGTGGCACACGCTTGTAATCCCAGCTACTCGGGAGGCTCAGAGGAGAATCACCTGAGCCTAGGAGGCAGACGCTGCAGTGAGCTGAGATCATACCACTGCACTTTAGCCTGAGCAACAGAGAGAGAAGAAAGGAAGGAAGGAAGGAAGGAAGGAAGGAAGGAAGGAAGGGAGGGAGGGAGGGAGGGAGGGAAGGAGGGAAGGAGGGAAAGAAGAAAGGAAGGAGGGAAGGAAGGAAGGAAGGAAGGGAGGGAGGGAGGGAGGGAGGGAAGGAAGGAAGGAAGGAAGGAAGGGAGGAAGGGAGGGAGGGAGGGAGGGAGGAAGGGAGGGAGGGAAGGAGGGAAGGAAGGAAGAAAGGAAGGAAGGAAGGCAGGCAGGCAAGCATATATAGTAAATCCCATTTGAAACTTTTTTTTGAGACAGTCTCACTCTGTTGCCCAGGCTGGAGTGCACTGGTGCTATCACAGTTCACTGTAACTTCCAACTCCCGGCCTTAAGCAATCATTCTCTCTTGGCCTCCCAAAGTGCTGGGATTACAGGATTGAGCCAGCCTCCAACTTTTTAATGTTAGTGCTCTTCTCTTCTCTGCCTATACTGATTTCTTTGACCTTATCCTGTTGTGGCTTTAAATGACATCCACTCTAGATCTCACATTTCTAATGACCGTCTCCAGTTAATCACGTCCCAAGCAGAGCCCTTGAATTTCCCGCCTTTAAACCTGCTCATCCACGGTCATACTTAATCCACTGGTTGGCATTTAAATCCTTCCTTATGCTCAAGCCAAAACCCTACAAATCATCTTTAACGCTTCCCTTTTTCTTGCATCCTAGATCAAATCCTTCAGGAAATCCCGTTAACCCTCACGTCAAAAACACATTTCCCAAATCTAATGACTTCTTGCCATCCTCACTGCAACCACTCTAGTCCAATTCATCACCATGTACCTCAGGGATTACAGTGGTAGCTCCTACTGCAAGGTGTCCTCACAGCAGCCAGCGTCCACCTTTGACAGCATAAGTCAGATGGTGTCACCCAGCAGCTCAAGACACTGCAGAGGCTCCTCATCTCACAGAGAATCAAAGTCGAGAATGTGTGTTGCGTCCCCCTTCCCCGGGCTGCACCCTGACCTCATCTCCTAGGGGTTTCCCCATCTCTCACCCTGCTCTGGCCTCCCGGCTTCCTGGCTATGCCCGAGCACACCAGTCCCATTCTCCTTGGGGGCTCTGTGTTGCTGCTTACTCTGCCTGCAATTCTCCTGCCGCAGATACCTGTCTGCATCTCCTTCAAATGCCACCTCCTCAGTGAAGCCCACCCTACCTGCTGTGTTTAAATTACAACCCCCTTTCAGCTGTCCTGGTCCCCTTGCATCCTGCTCTGCTTTTTCTATTTCCTATAGCATTTTTTACCTGACACATTAAACAATTTACTTATTAGGTATAACAATTTACTTATATAAATTACATGTTATTTATATAAAATATATAATAATGATAAGATATATACAGATATATATTTTTATATAAATAAAAATGATATATATACATCTTTTTTACAATTTATATATTATATAACATATATAATATATATAACTATATATACTATAATACATAGTATATATAGATAATATATGCATGTATACATGTATAATATATAACTTATATTATATATTATACATTATATATAACATATAATACATATATTATCAATTGTAATGTATATAATTATAATGTATCATATATTACATTATATTATATATTGCATAATTATATAATTAGAATGTATGTATATTATATATAATACAATACATATATAACACATATATGTTATACATTATATAACATTTATATTATATAACATATGTTATATATTATATAATACATGAATACATTGTTAAAAGGATATATATCTTATTTACATATTATGTAACATATATAATGTATAAATATATGTTATATAACATATATAATATATAAATAAAATTGTAATATATATATTTTTAATTGTCCATTGCCTCCAATTAGAATGCATTTTTCCTGAGGACTAGGAATCCTTGTTTGCTGTGTTTATTGATGTATTCCAAATGCCTAGAACACTGCTTGGCACATAGCAAAACCCAGTGAAAAAATGTTCAGTGAATAAATGGATGGAATGCATAGAAGGATCTGAACAGACACAAACTAAAACATAAAGATAAATATTTCTGGGTAGAAGATAGTGGGTCATTTCACTCATCTGTTCTCTAAATTCTCTATAATAAATTCAAATTACTTGAATAATGCACTTTTAAATTAAAAAAATAGGCCACTTCAGAGGATAATATTAATAGCGGTTGTACTCACTTTTTAAAGTCTGAGGTTTCAACTGCTCTCCTTTAGAAGAGACGTGATAGGATGGTGAAATGCTGGGGAAAGCCTCCCATCACTGTGAAGACCCTGTGCCAGGCAGCGGGAGAAATTCTGTCTTGCGTTGAGGTCCCCCTGACCCTGAAGGGAGTGTACTTGAGAGCTGGCAGAGTGGGGAAATGAGACAGAGAGGGACAGGAAGTCAACAAAGGGAGGGTTATTGAGCCATTTCCATCATGGATCACAGGGACTCACTCTCACAGAGTGGCAGTGCAGGCCACGCTTGGGAGTTACCCAGTCCAAGGGGTGAGGGAGCTGGGATATTTATCCTCGGACATTGGTTGAGGCCTGTTTCTGGAGGCAGCAACATTTTTACATTTCAGCCTTGTTTCTTGTGTTCCCATCGCCAAAAAGAAAAAAAGAAAAGAATCCCTCGGGCAGAGGGTTGCAGGCATTGGCTGTAAGCAGAGAGCCAGCGGCACCTGGGTGGGCACAGAGAGGGTCTCAACAGATTCCGTGATTTGCCCCGATTCTGCTTTGTGGGTGGAACTCCCTTGTCTGTTGCTGTCCGAGGTTCCTGGCTATGTCCCCTGGGAGATTCTTCCTTGCCCACTGTCCCTCATGGCCACATCTGAAACGAGATGGAGACAGCACTCTTTTTAGAAGACTGTGCAGATATTGGAGCCTGCTTTCTGATAGTGTGTGGTTGGGAACTTAAGGACTGAGTTAAGCCTTGAACAACCAAAACTTTTGTAGCCTGGGTTCACGAACTCTTTGGCAATATAATTCCTTCAAAAACTGAGTAAGCTTCTGCAATATTTGTTTCCATTATTCCTATGTGCCTATGTACACACATGGGCTTCTTTCCTGGACACACTGCTCCAATCTGATGCATTTCTTTGCATCCTAACCACTGTACCTCTCTCCTTCAACTTAATAGCAGCCCTCTTGAAGCCATCTGAAAAAAATAGGTTTGGCTGTGAAGAAAGCACCCTCCAAGTAATCTTTGCTGTTGTAATGAAACTGCCTATTTAAAGAGAAGTCTTAATGGGCTTTGGTTGATCAAAGCCTTTATTCCATGTTTTCACTTACTCTTTGAAGTTCAAAACAGAAGACTCTACATTTCTGGACTCATTCTGTTCCTTTTCATTTCTGCTCTTAAACCAGTGCATTTTTGCCTGAGCTCAGCTCTTCCTTGTACTGACATGCTAAACAAAGCAAAAGAGAACCATCGTGCGCCACCTTTGGGTTTGCCAACCTCTTCTCTGGGAGCTACAGGCTCAGTAGACACGTTGTTCACCAAGCAGTTGAGGACAACAGTGTTATTAAACTATTTGGTACTATATAACAGGGGTCTTCATCTTTTCAGCCTCCAGTATCAATTTTCTTGCCTTCCGCTGCAGTGCTACACATTTTAGAATTTATTTTTAACCCCAGGATACTAGTGCAAAGGGCTACATTTTGTATTAATTATGGAACACTAGCTGCTGTATGAATAAACCCAAGGATTTTGATGGATCGACACAATACATGTTTTGTTTTCACTGCAATAGTGCTGGGTGGTTACCAGGTCCCCCTCAATGCAGTCATTCAAGGATTCAGAATGTCAAAAGCAACGCCACCTTCCAAACATGGTTTCTAAGGTGGCCCTGGGATCATGTCCATTCCAGCCATCAGAAGGCTAGAAGGGCAGGGCTGAGCTCTGGTAGGTTTGTGAGTCTAAGAACATTTTTCCTCGCATGCCACTGACCAGAGCCTAGTCCCCTGGCTCCATTTAGATGGAAGGGGCTGGTCGGAGGGTGGGGGTTGTATTTCTGCCACAGGGCTATTCCATGGAAGGGAGAGAACCAATTTTTTTTTAGCAAACAGTTAACTGATCTCCCATAGTTTAAACAAAATTCGTAAACAGTGTGAGCTAGCAGCTCTCTCCTCTGCCCTCCAAGCCCCTTCGCTAATGATTTGTTTGGATCCACTGGGATAAGAGGCTCTGTCAGGATGTTGTCCATGGGCTTGAGGTGAGAGAACATTTCCCACCTAATTCCAGGTGGGAAGGAGGCCCAGAAGGAACAGGCAGGTACCTTTAAACAATCCTCTCCTGTGAACCCACCTCACGCCCTGCAAAGAAGCATAGCTCGGGTAACAATACTTCTCAGACTGAGAAATTACTAACTGCTGGTTTGTAGGATGTTTTTCAAGCAAGAGAATTGAAAAGCTGAACCGCTCTGCTCTTTGCTTTCCTGAGTGAGAGTGGGCAGAGGGATAGATGGGAGGAGGCAGGGAGCCGGAACAACTGCTGATGTGGTGGGATACCTTTTCCTGATAATTACTCCTCCCTTGAATCATGGTGCAGAGGACGTGGGCAATTTGCTCCAGCTAATGGTCCACGTGGGATAGGTATCGCCTGATACAGAGAGAGGGGTTGGAGCAGCCACCCTGGGGGCCAGTAAAGCCAGTTTTATGGAAGAAGCTGTCTTTGTTAAAAACCAAACCCAATCAACATGGGGACTCTCCAGCAGCAGATTCAACACCAGCTGTACTCTTCTGAAATCCAGGCAGTCACAAATGCCCCAGGCACCCTCAGCCTAACACAGAGCAGAGGAAATGAATTGCCATGTTTGCAGAATATGGATTTTTGTGGTATAGGACAAACAGCTATCTACTCAGACTAAATGACCCTAATCAAATCAACCCACAGAGATGAAGTTCTGCTTTACACAAAAGGGAGGGGTTGGCTCACCCTTCAAAATAATTCCTTCCTTTCTATACCTTTGTTCCATTAAGATCTGACTCCTGGTACATTTAAAATATAATGCAGTTCATACTCAGCTTGTCGAGGGGAGGCAATTGTGTAAAGCCAGGCACATCTGTAATGGCGTACGGTCCCAGCAACTCCCCGGGCTCCAGGGCTGAGGGCAGCCCAGCTGTCACTCCTGCAAACAGGTGGTGTAAAACAATAGCTCCACTGAGCCGACTCGCCTTCCAAACCCTCCGGCAGCCAAGCACCCAGCCAGAGTGCCAGTGAGCAGCACGGACCGCCACTCTGCCCTGATCCACGCCAGCTTTGGTACCCTATGGAGCCCCGGCCTCTCTTTCTGCTCTTTAGCCTTTGCTCAGGTAAGTGCTGGGGTCAGGGGTGGGGACAGGGCTCTCTTTGAGGCTAAAGTCCTGGAGGCCCCATAATCAAAGTCTTGCTTCTTTGATGAGACCACAAAATGGCAGAGCCTCCCCAACCAGAGGCTGCTCTGTCAGTTTCTTCCTGATATCGCTTGATTGAGTTTCTGGATAAAGACTTTTAGTTTGTGTTTCCTAATTAAAATAGGAACTGCCTGGCCAAAGACTACAAAGTAGACACGCACGTCTCTCCTTCCATCATGCCTGGCAGCCGACTCACCCCTCTGAAAGCTCTGCACAACTTACAGGACCTGGACCCCTTGTAGACCATGGTAGTGTCCTGGGGTTCATATTTAAACAACCATAGAGACTTAGAATGGTGCCTTATTATCACCAACAATGGAGTTAACAAGCCCCTTTACTGCTCCAGGAGAATTCTAGTAATAAAGAGGACTGATTGACAGCTACATGTGCTGGAGATAGAAACCAGTTAATAATTGTAACTAAACTCTCTCCATAGAGACAGGAATGTTTTATAATTTTTTTTTATTTCTGGAGTAAAAAAAAAATTCCATATGAATGCATTCCTATCTACTTTTTTTTTAAAGGATGTTACTATATGTAGGTTTGGGTTTGAATTGAAACTATAAATCTTGCACAGCGTTTGACCTGCATGCTACTCTGGAATGTGTCCTAACACAGCAGCTGAAACACCATCCTGAATCCCAGACTTCCGCTAGAGGGAAACGGGACATGTTTGGTGATTGCTTCACATAAAAGTTTGCTGGTGATATCATCCCAACTGAGAAACAACGTGGCTGACATCCTGTGATTTTTCATTTCTAATATTGCTCTGAAAAACACAAGCCTTCTGGGCAAGAGGCAAAAAGCTTTATTATTAATTTTTTTCAATAGCAGAGTTGAGTGAAAAAGCCTAGACTCAGATAAATTATATCTTGTGGGATTTGGACTTTATCCAACCAAAGCTGGCCTGGTGTGTGTGTGTGTGTGTGTGTGTGTGTGTGCACATGCACGCACACACACACACAAAACCACACTCACTGAAAAGTTCTTAAATGGTACGCTTTAATGTAAAAATCCTTAAGAGATCTCTTAGGATTTTGGTTATTGCTAACCAAAAATGCATGATTAGCTATTAAAGAAATATGTGATATATATTTAGGTCAAATCTAGAGTTTTCTGGTATCAATTCCCTTGTGTGATTTATAGAAATTTAGAGCTAGATCACGCAGTCGAACATCCTCAATTTTTTATTACGAGAAAACTAAAGCTGACCTGCCCAAGGTCAATTAATTTATACATTTTGGAACATGGTCAATGTGAGACGCGATTTATTACATGGACAGTCAGAAAACACAGCCTGAATTAGCCAAAGGTAGCAAGAGCTACAGGATCAGGTTAGGATAATAATGGTCCATGGGACTAGTAACAGTTCAAAATTTCTTTTGCCCAGCCCAGGAGGCTATTTCCTGCATAAAAATGCAAATTGAACCAGTGTGGTACAAAAGGAGCACTTTGAAATTGTGGTTGAGTTTCCCTTCTTAGAATCAGTCCTTTGTGGGCAAAATGGTCATTTATATCAGGGACCCTTTTCCTGTGTTAGCTTAACACAGCATGATCTCTGTTCTATTTATACAGCACATTTCATTTCAACTTTCTCTTCTCTTCGCCTCTGGAATCCCAAGTACTTCATTGCCATCTTTCTTGTGGCTTATCACTTTCCAACTTGTTCACAGTTATTTACATAAATGACAAACGTCAGTCTCCATGAGCGTAGAAAGTGAATATCTCCAAGTTCCCAAAACAATGTTTTGCTCACAGTAAATGCTCAACAAATATTTCATGAATGAATGAATGTTACCATCATCTGAATAAAGATTCTAAATATAGTTTTGCTCAAAACAGAGATTTGACATTATTTAATTTTTTATCTCTATGTTTGTTATGCCCTATCTTTTTATAAAAGGATTTACTGTAATTCATTGAATCCACGAAGAACTACCCCAACTCTCCAGGCCATATTGGAGTTGCGAAGGGAATCATAGAGTTCTGGACTTTGAGTCCTGTGAGTTTTCTAACACTCTACACTGCTTTGGGGGGGAAGAAAGAAAAGGAAACCAACGAAACCATCTAAGAAATGAAGCCCTCCTTGGGAATTCCGTAGAAATTCCTTACAGAAGGAACGGTCACCCCGTTATTGTCTAGGGTGGGAGAGGAGGAGGTGACTGTCCCTGGAATGCTCATTATGCCTGCTTCTCTCAACTTCCTCTTCTTCATAGTGGGCCGTAGGGTTGGTCTACATAGTTCTCCTGCTACATAATGCTGACCATCTGCTTATCATCTGCTTTCTAATATGTTCTTCCTGTCAAATTGGAATGAACAGTCATTTAAAAATAAACAACCCAGGGCAAGGCCAAAGCAACAGCTTCAAATTCAGTGGCCAAGGCGCTCAGTAATCCATTCCAGTCTGCAACCCCACCATGAACGATGAGGCCCGGGATAGAAAATGCGTGAAGGACAGGATTATCAAGTCCCAGGGGCTCAATGGGGTGGTGGCAAAAACTGGATCTTCAAAAAACATATTACTTCAAGAGTCCTCAAATGCAAAAGGTGGTTTTGGGGAAATATCGTGTGAAATATCTGCATGGTTGGGCACCTTGGGTGCCCTTGGAACATTCTGGGTTCGGAAAACTTGTGAAACTAGTCAGGTGAGGTGGTTCTTACCTGTAATCCCAGCACTTTGGGAGGACAAGGCGAGCGGATAGCTTGAGCTCAGGAGTTTGAGACCAGCCTGGACAACATGGCAAAACCCTGTCCCTACAAAAAATACAAAAATTAGCTGGGTGTGGTGGTGCACGCCCAGGTAATTTTTGTATTTTTTATAGAGATGGGGTCCCAGCTGCTTGGTTGGGGGAGGCTGAGATGGGAGGATTGCTTGAGCCTGGGAGGTCGAGGCTGCAGTGAGCTGTGATTGTGCCACTGCATTGCAGCCTCAGCAATAGCCTGTAGAAAGGGGAGATCTGGTTACATGAATGAAGGCAAATGGATCGTGTGTCTACTTCCTCTCCCAGCTCTGGACATGCAGTCTCCAACCCATGGAAGGCTTGAATTACAAAGATCCTTCATAAGACACTTGGGATTTGGATCACATTTTCTCATAGGAATAGTGGCACATGCCGTTGTGAGTTTCCAGGACAGCTCACAACACACTGTTAGTATCAAGAGTTAGTGCAGGACCGCAGCACAGAATGACAGGATTCTAATCCGAGCTTTGCGCTTGCTGGTCACAGGACCTTGGACAAGTTGTCCAGCCTCTCTGAATCTCAGGTGAGAATGTCTGCCTGCCTGCCTTGTCTGCAGCTGATAAAGATTGCAAAGAGTTGTAAACAGAAACAGGGGCTGTGGGCCCTGAGAGTATTAGGTATTGCTCTCTATCCTGAAGGAAAATATAGTCAAAGTTCCTTGGAATCACTCATTTTCCAACTAGGAACCCCAAACCCAGATCAACAAAGCACAGTTTTCACTCTATTTTAACAACTTAACTGGGGCGTGTGTGGCATTTTTAAAAATCGTAGTAAAATATGCATTTCATAAAATTTACCGTTTTAACCACTTTATACAATTCAATGGCATTAAGTCCATTCATAATGCTATATAAACATTACCATTATCTATTTCCAGAAAATGTTTTCATCATCTCAAAGGGAAACTTAAGGCACATTAATGATTCCCACCCCGTCTCTCTCTCCCCCAAGTTCCTGGTAACTCCAAGTCTGCTTTCTCTCAGCATGGATTTACCTATTCTGGATACTTCACGTAGATGAAATCATAGAATACTTGCCCCATTGTGCCTGACTTCTTTCACTTAGCAAAACGTTTCCAAGCGCCATCCATGTTGTAGCATGTGTCAGTACATAATTCCTTTTCATGTCTGCATAATAGTTCATTGTATGGATATACCATAGTTTATCCATCCATTTACCTGTTAATGGACACTCCAACTGTTTCTACCCTTTGGCTATTGTAAATAGTGCTGCTCTTCTTTCGACTGTGGACCTAGGAGTGGGATTGCGGGATTGTGCGGCCACTGTGTTGAACTTGCTGAGGAACTGCCATTTTACATTCCAACCAGCAACATATGAGGTTCCAGTTTCTCTGCAACCTCCCCAACCCTTGTTATTTTCCACTTGTTAATTATGACCACTCTAGTGGGTTTGAACCAGCATCAATTTTGGCTGTTCATGGCATCATGAGATCTGACATAGCCAGTGCAAGATTTCATTACACATGACCAGACTCTGAAACACAGAGATTAGCATGTGTGCCTGGCAAACTTGATTCAGCCAGGCTGTATTAAAGAATGTCACCTGTCCAAAATACAATTGTGGTGATTATCTGGCACACCCTACAGTCACCTGGTAAGGGACCATAACAGCAACTGTACTTGGAAAAAAACTTAAGGCAATAACAGCTGCATTTGGGAGCCTTTCAACAAGGAGGCCTGTGTGCCTTCCATTAGCTGCTTATGTCTCAGTTCCTCATGTTTGTGTGTTTGGAGGGTGGGGAGTGGAATCTGACAGCGTGGGTTTCATCTGCTGTCTCAGCTGGCCTTGTCCTGGGCTCCGAACATGAGACCCGTCTGGTGGCAAAGCTATTTCAAGACTACAGCAGTGTGGTGCGGCCAGTGGAAGACCACCGCCAGGCCGTGGAGGTCACCGTGGGCCTGCAGCTGATACAGCTCATCAACGTGGTGAGACAAGAGTGCTCCGGGCTGCCCACACACCTGCACCTCTCACCCCAGGGTTTTCTTCCCTGGTTCCCCTCTCTCCCTCATAAAGATGATGCCTTATTTTTTTTCCAGGATGAAGTAAATCAGATCGTGACAACCAATGTGCGTCTGAAACAGGTAACTCAGCCAGATTTGCATGTATGTCACGTCATTTTTATTCCCCCCGTAATTAAACCTGGGCCCAGAGGAACTCAATTTGGGTAACAGGGATATGTACCAAAATGTTGAAATCGATATTTTCGAGATGGTGAAAGTATGGTTCCTGTTTGATTTTGGGTTTTTTGTTTGTTTGTTTGTTTGTTTTAAACTTTAGGGCTTCTTCTGTGTGTATTAGTTTTCTAGGGCTGCCATAACCGGGTGTCTTAAACAACAGAAATTTATCATCTCATAGTTCTGGAAGATAGAAGTCTAGGTATTGGCAAGGTTGGTTCCTTCTGAGGGCTGTGAGGAAGAATCTGTCCTAGGCCTCTCTCCTCATCTTGTAGATGACTGTCTTCATGTTCAGGTGGTGTTCTTGTGTATGTGATATATATGTATATTTAAATATATATGTGTCTTTAAATTTCCCCTTTCTATAAGGACACCGGTCATATTAAGTGAGAGTCTATTTTAATGACTTAATTTTAACATAGTTACCTCTGTAAAGAACCTATCTCCAAATTCTGAAACGCTGGGAGTTAGGGCTTCAGCATGAGTTTTAGACACAGCTGAGCCCGCAGCATGGCGCTGCAGTGGGCACACACAGGTGGAGTTCCCCTTTCCCAACATGCTTGGGACCAGAAGTGTTTCAAATTTTGGATTTTTTATTTTGAAATATTTGCATATGCTTACCAGTTGAACATCCCAAATCTGAAAATCTGAAATTCAAAATTCTCCAGTGAGCATTTTCTTTGAGCACTATGTTGGTGCTCAAAAAGTTTTGGATTTTGGAGCATTTCAGATTTCAGATTTGGGACGCTCAATATGTATTACTTTTTTTTTTTTTCCTTTTTTCTATTTTCTGAGATGGAGTCTTGCTCTGTCACCCAGGCTGGAGTGCAGTGGTGTGATCTCAGCTCACTGCAACCTCCGTTTCCTGGGTTCAAGATATTCTCCTGCCTCAGCCTCCCAAATAGCTTGGATTACAGGGGCCCGCCACCACTCCTGGCTAATTTATTTATTTATTTATTTTTAGACAGAGTCTCACTCTGTTGCCAGGCTGGAGTGCAGTGGCATGATCTTGGCTCACTGCAACCTCCGCCTCCCTGGTTCAAGCAATTCTCCTGCCTCAGCCTCTCGAGTAGCTGGGATTACAGGTGCACACCACCATGCCCAACTAATTTTTGTATTTTTAGTAGAGACGGGGTTTCACCATGTTGGCCAGGCTGGTTTCAAACTCCTGACCTCAGGTGATCCGCCCACCTCGGCCTCCCAAAGTGCTGGGTTACAGGCGTGAGCCATCTCGTCCAGCCATTACTTTCATAATGTAGAAAAATATATGATACTTTTTAAAAATGATGTTGCCTGCTTGAGGAAAATGTTCATACTAGGGTCTTTCTCCTTTCCTGGGGGTGGACAGGGTGACATGGTAGATCTGCCTCCTCCCAGCTGCGTGACTTGGAGGATTCCTTTGTTTTCTCATTTGTAGAATGAGGTCAGTGACCACTGTCACCTCATGGGATTGTGTGAGGTCTAAATGAGTTAACACAGGTGAGGTGCTGGAAACAGTGCAGGCGTGTCGTCAGTGCTATGTTTTTGCTGTCCTTGTTTACTAAAGTGAAAGCTGAATTCTGAGTCAAACTTTTCTTATGGAAGCACAATTTCTGTCAATACTTAATTTCCATGCACATCAGGGTCCTTGATAACTTTAGATGTTAAAAACTGTTTTTGGCTTTTTAACTAGCAGCATGTCTTTGTTTCTAGCAATGGGTGGACTACAACCTAAAATGGAATCCAGATGACTATGGTGGTGTGAAAAAAATTCACATTCCTTCAGAAAAGATCTGGCGCCCAGACCTTGTTCTCTATAACAAGTAAGCACTGCACAGGTGTCAGAGGGCGCTCGTGGAGCCGGTGGAGAAAGCGCCCTAATGGAAGGGCTGTGCCCTCGGAAGCTTCTCACTACTGCTGATGTTGAATCACCCAGGATGGTGGCTCACACCTACCTGTAAACTCAGCACTTTGGGAGCACCAAGGTGTGAGGATTGCTTGAGGCCAGGAGTTTGAGATCAGCCTGGGCAGCATAGCAAGATGCCATCTCTACAAAATTAAAAAAAAGAAATCACTCTAAACCAAGAGCCAAGCTGACGGGCTAGGGGTGCCATATGGTGTCTCATGTCTTAAAGAGAAAGGATTTCTGCAGCCAAATTGAATCCAGGCTGAGGGTGGGCGACATTTAATCCCTGAGAGCCCTTGCAGCGCACCTGGCAACTTTCCAAGGCCCCAGAACCTCCTATTGTTAAGTTCCTTGGAATCCAGTGTCCTCCCTACCAAATATTTGAGCCTCCTGGAGTTGTTACTCGTTACATCCTGAACACCTTCCCGACACCCACTGCTGCTGTTGGCCTGGGATGCCTTCTCTGCCCGTCCACTGGGGCCCACGACAGCCTGCATGTTGTGAAATTATAATATGATTCAAGACACTCCAGTCTAATGACGCATTCATTAGCATACACCCTTCATTTATCAGGAAATGTTCGTTTCAAAAAGCATCCTTCCCAGGCAGGAGCATGCAACACCGGCCCCGAGGATTTATGGTCTGACACTATACAACATGTGTAGGGAGTTCACAAGCTGTGTGTCCTAGCCGGCTTAGGGAAGGCGACAGGGCTAGTGGATGAAAATGCTACCCTTTAAGGCAGGCCCTTCCCAACTTTGGTTTTTTGCTACGTTGTCCAATTATGGTTGGGGTTCAAGCTTGAGCCAAATTATCTGATCACTTGTGTAAACTTTTTGGACAAATGGGTGATAGAGCAGAGTATCTTTAAGTTTCTCTTGCAGTAGGAATCTGAGAGGAGCAATTAAAATCCTTTGGTTCTTTTGCCAAACTCACTCAGGAACACCCTGGTGGGGAGAGAGCCCTATTTTACCTGCTTATTAGAAAAGACTAAGACAAACCTATGACTCTCTGTCCTTTGGGGCTGTTTTTGGGGGATCCAACGCCACAGTTTTCCAGGTAAAGAGCCCACTTCAGTCCCAAGGAAAAATCAGTGAGAATAAAATCTCTTGATTTACGACATGAGGAACCAACATATGCCATGATGCCCCTGAAATCCCACTGAGGCAGACCCCTCCCACCCATTCAATACCTATTCTAACACCCTGCCCTCTGCTAAATCCCCTGAACACAGGCTGTTGTTTAGGCAAAGAGGAAGTTACCTACTGAATAAGGCCTGCAGAAGTGGCTTATTTTGTTTTTTCAGAACCTCCCATGGTGTCTTTTTAAAAATAATAAATCATTGCCAACATTTGAAAATCAAGAAATATCACGTTAAAATCTGATTTTTAGCTTCTCCAGGAAAATCCAACATTTAAACTTCCAGATTTTTTTTTTTGAAACAAGGTCTCTACCCCATTGCTCATGCTGGAGTATTGTGGTGTGATCATAGCTCATTGCAACCTTGAACTCCTGGGCTCGAGCAATCCTCTGCCTCGGCCTCCCAGGTAGCTGGTACTACAGGTACATACCACCATGCCTTACTAATTTTTAAAAAATTTTTAGTAGAGATGAGGTTTCACTGTTGCCCAGGCTGGTCTTGAACTCACGGACTCAAGTGATCCTCCTGCCTCAGTCTCCCAAAGTGGTGGGTTACAGGCATGAGCCACTGTACCTGGCAGCATCTGGCAATTTTTGATTTTAAAAAATCTAGGTTTCCAGCTTCTAAGGAAGAATCCAAATATCTGGCAAGATTGGGCCTTCATTCCCACATGGGCACCTCAGGGGACACTGCAAGGTGGCACCCTCCTGACAGGAGAGGGGGTGCTGTGTTCAGCAGTGTCACTCTGCACTCGTTCCTCACCTGCCTGGCCTTGACAGTATCTGAGTTTGTGACTCCACCCCAGTGAGTTCTAAATAGTCCTTTAAAAAGTAGTAAGCCAGTCAGGCGTGGTGGCTCATGCCTGTAATCCTAGCACTTTGGGAGGCTGAGGCGGGTGGATCACTTGAGGTCAGGAGTTCAAGACTAGCCTGGCCAACATAGTGAAACCCAGTCTCTAAAAATACAAAAAAAATTGCTGGGTGTGGTGGTGGGTTCCTGTAATTCCAGCTACCTGGGAGGCTGCAAAAGAATTGCTTGAGCCCAGGAGGCAGAGGTTGCTGTGAGCCAAGATTGTGCCACTGCACTCCAGCCTGGGCAACAAAGCGAGACTCTGTCTGAAAAAAAAAAGAAAAGAAAAAAAAAGAAAAAAGTAATAGGCCCTTCCCTAACCTGCTTGTCACAGTAATGAGCTGCTGGAGGTGCTTTTTTGTAAAATTCCTGTGTGTGTGTGTTGTTTTTTTTTCCCAAAGAACTCTCAGAGTACGTTGGGGAGGCTATAGATAGATATTAACATTACAAATACTCCTGACGGCTGGAAAAATAATCTGGGATGCAGTGGACCCATGTTACCTGTTATTTCTTTAAAACTGTGGGTTCCCATATTCTTTCCCAGATCTTCAAATTCAGGGATTACTTAGAGGGTGTGCAGGGCTCTGTATTTTTAACAAGCACCCTGGTGATTCTTATTATCAAATCTGGAAAACATTGCAATAGATAAAAAGTGACACTGCCCGAAAGAGAGCTTCTATAATTAGCACCTGAATAATTAACAGCTGTCTCCTGTTCACATCCCCAAGCAGAATGGAAGGCTCATCTGTCACTTAGAGCAATTTTTCTCTTTTATCCCAATTGTAGTGCAGATGGTGACTTTGCTATTGTCAAGTTCACCAAAGTGCTCCTGGACTACACTGGCCACATCACATGGACACCTCCAGCCATCTTTAAAAGCTACTGTGAGATCATCGTCACCCACTTTCCCTTTGATGAACAGAACTGCAGCATGAAGCTGGGCACCTGGACCTATGACGGCTCTGTTGTGGCCATCAACCCGGTAGGTAGTGGCCACATATGATAAGGGTGGCTTCGGGAAAAGTGTGATTCGGGCCTCCAACTTTCCCCTGGATAATCATAGGCTCTCAGGACCAGTTAGAACTTGGGGTGTTACACAAGGTAGAACATCCCAAGTTCTCACTGGTCCTGACAGCCTATGATTATCCAGGGGCTTTCCGTACTCGTTAGTTGGTTCGAGTTCTTTGGGAAGGGAGAACTAAATGGGAGTTTAAATTAATTTCCTACACCCAGGCTCAGTCTCAAGAATTTTGATGGAATGGGTCTGGGGTGGTGGTAGGGCATCAATATGCTTTAAACCTCCCAGGTGACTTGAATGTGTAGATAAAATGGAGAATGCCACTAGTCCAAACCCCTCTATGTCATAGGAAAGAAATCTAAGACCCCAAAGCAGTAGTGCCTCAGAGTCCCTCCTGGGTGTGTGACCCACAGAGCTGGAATCTGTGGCCTTGCCACTGCTGGTTACAAAACGCTGCCCCCATCTGGGTGACATGCCTGGGATTTCCAAACTCCATTTTCTTTCTCAGGAAAGTGACCAGCCAGACCTGAGCAACTTCATGGAGAGCGGGGAGTGGGTGATCAAGGAGTCCCGGGGCTGGAAGCACTGGGTGTTCTACTCCTGCTGCCCTGACACCCCCTACCTGGACATCACCTACCACTTCGTCATGCAGCGCCTGCCCCTTTACTTCATTGTCAACGTCATCATCCCCTGCCTGCTGTTCTCCTTCTTAACTGGCCTGGTGTTCTACCTGCCCACAGACTCAGGTGGGTGCAGTTGCCATGACTGCTGCTGCTGACGCTGATAGGTCTCGTGCTGCTATTTTGGGGAAAGCCAGAAATAATCATGTGCTAACAAACAGGCGGATCGACCCAAATCATCATCACTGGGAGAGTGCATTTGCTGAGTGGGCGTGCGCAGTGGTGAGAGGCACTGTGAGTGGAGCTCACAGCTGGGGCAGACGTCCAGAGCGGCAGAGAGTCAAGTTGAACATGACCCTGAAGATGCACATTGTAGCTCAGGCTGGTTCAAGTGCATGAAGCACCAATACCTATTTGCTGAATACCAACTGTGCCCAGAAATGTGCTGGGTAAGATGTGTGACTCCAGACATTTCTCATGCCACTTTTTCTACGAAGTCACTTTCTATATGCTAAATAACCCTGGTCTTACTCCTTTACCCACTGCTCACCACCTGATTTTGCATATCTCTTTTCCAGATGGTGGTATCTTTGCACACACGGCCCTACTTCCCAAGTGCCCATTCTTCCTCACATATCAGCCCGGATGACTGACTTACCTCCTACTGAGCAATCACATCTGTGACATAATTTTATTAAACGACAACAATCTACCAAAAAGGAGGAAAGTGCACCCGTATGCCTGCCACCAAGCCACTATTTAGAAACAATTGATGGCAGACGAGTTCAAAAAAAAAAGAAAGATGATACAGATAGACCTCAAGCTTATGACAGGTAGCAACCTTTATCAAAATGACTTTAAAAAAAAAACCACAAAAGTTTAAATCCAACTTGCCAATGAGGAAAAAAGATTATTTATTTACTCATTCAATGAATATTTGTTGAACAAATATTATATGGCAGACAGACGTAGAGAATAAGACAGAAAGTGCCTCACCCCACAGAATACATGTTCCAGTGATTGCAATCGGCTTTTTGTTTTTGTTTGGAGACTGGGTCTCACTCTGTCACCCAGGCTGGAGTACAGTGGCATGATCATGGCTCACTGCAGCCTCAACCTCCCACGCTCAAGTGATCCTCTCACCTCAGCCTCCTGAGTAGCTGAGACTACAGGCTGTCACCACACTTGGCTAGTTTTTGTATCTTTTGTAGAAACGAGGTTGCACCATGTTGCCCGGCCAGTCATGAACTCCTGGGCTCAATCTCCCCACCTCGGCCTCCCAAAGTGCTGGGATTACAGGTGTGAACCACCGTGCCTGTTGTGCATTCGTTTTTAAACAGATTATTACAAACACAATTTTTTTTAACTTTCCAATCAAATGATACTTTTTTACATTAAAAAAAATAAATAAATAGAGATGGAGTCTTGCTATGTTGCCCAGGCTAGTCTTGAACTCCTGGCCTCAAGTGATTCCCCTGCCTTGGCCTCCCAAGGTGTTAGGATTACAGGCATGAGCCACTGCACCCAGGCCCTCAGATGAAACTTTTTAAAGTAAAAACACTGTCAGGGCATTATGGGAATGAACCAGAGTCTCTGGTTAAATTATTTTATATATTAAATGATATGTGCTTGAAAAGCATGTAGAGGCTGGGCGCAGTGGCTTACACCTGTAATCCCAGTATTTTGGGAGGCCAAGGCAGGTGGATCACTTGAGGTTAGGAGTTTGAGACCAGCCTGGCCTGTCTCTACTAAAAATACAAAAATTAGCTGCACATGGTGGCACATGCCTGTAGTCCCAGCTACTTGGGAGGCTGAGGCAGGAGAATCACTTGAACCTGGGAGGCAGAGGTTGCAGTGAGCTGAGATTGTGCCACTGCACTCTAGCTTGGGCAACAGATAATAAGAGAAGGCTTCCAGGCAGAATTACAAGACTCTGTCTCAAAAACAAAACAAAACAAAACAAACAAACAAACAAACAAACAAAAACACTATGCATGATAAATACTGGCTATTATTATTAATCAAGAAATTTTATATAACTGGATGAATATTTTGTATTTGTAATTGTCTTCTTTTTCACTTTGAAAGATTTTCCTACCCACCAGGTAGATTTGACAATTTCTTGTTTGTATCTACTTATTCTATACATATTCTAGTATCCGGAAGCAGCCAGTAGGGAAAGCTTCATACTTGAAAGCAGGGTAACACAAGGGTTACCAGGAGCACCACACANTTGGCTCACTGCAACCTCCGCCTCCCTGGTTCAAGCAATTCTCCTGCCTCAGCCTCTCGAGTAGCTGGGATTACAGGTGCACACCACCATGCCCAACTAATTTTTGTATTTTTAGTAGAGACGGGGTTTCACCATGTTGGCCAGGCTGGTTTCAAACTCCTGACCTCAGGTGATCCGCCCACCTCGGCCTCCCAAAGTGCTGGGTTACAGGCGTGAGCCATCTCGTCCAGCCATTACTTTCATAATGTAGAAAAATATATGATACTTTTTAAAAATGATGTTGCCTGCTTGAGGAAAATGTTCATACTAGGGTCTTTCTCCTTTCCTGGGGGTGGACAGGGTGACATGGTAGATCTGCCTCCTCCCAGCTGCGTGACTTGGAGGATTCCTTTGTTTTCTCATTTGTAGAATGAGGTCAGTGACCACTGTCACCTCATGGGATTGTGTGAGGTCTAAATGAGTTAACACAGGTGAGGTGCTGGAAACAGTGCAGGCGTGTCGTCAGTGCTATGTTTTTGCTGTCCTTGTTTACTAAAGTGAAAGCTGAATTCTGAGTCAAACTTTTCTTATGGAAGCACAATTTCTGTCAATACTTAATTTCCATGCACATCAGGGTCCTTGATAACTTTAGATGTTAAAAACTGTTTTTGGCTTTTTAACTAGCAGCATGTCTTTGTTTCTAGCAATGGGTGGACTACAACCTAAAATGGAATCCAGATGACTATGGTGGTGTGAAAAAAATTCACATTCCTTCAGAAAAGATCTGGCGCCCAGACCTTGTTCTCTATAACAAGTAAGCACTGCACAGGTGTCAGAGGGCGCTCGTGGAGCCGGTGGAGAAAGCGCCCTAATGGAAGGGCTGTGCCCTCGGAAGCTTCTCACTACTGCTGATGTTGAATCACCCAGGATGGTGGCTCACACCTACCTGTAAACTCAGCACTTTGGGAGCACCAAGGTGTGAGGATTGCTTGAGGCCAGGAGTTTGAGATCAGCCTGGGCAGCATAGCAAGATGCCATCTCTACAAAATTAAAAAAAAGAAATCACTCTAAACCAAGAGCCAAGCTGACGGGCTAGGGGTGCCATATGGTGTCTCATGTCTTAAAGAGAAAGGATTTCTGCAGCCAAATTGAATCCAGGCTGAGGGTGGGCGACATTTAATCCCTGAGAGCCCTTGCAGCGCACCTGGCAACTTTCCAAGGCCCCAGAACCTCCTATTGTTAAGTTCCTTGGAATCCAGTGTCCTCCCTACCAAATATTTGAGCCTCCTGGAGTTGTTACTCGTTACATCCTGAACACCTTCCCGACACCCACTGCTGCTGTTGGCCTGGGATGCCTTCTCTGCCCGTCCACTGGGGCCCACGACAGCCTGCATGTTGTGAAATTATAATATGATTCAAGACACTCCAGTCTAATGACGCATTCATTAGCATACACCCTTCATTTATCAGGAAATGTTCGTTTCAAAAAGCATCCTTCCCAGGCAGGAGCATGCAACACCGGCCCCGAGGATTTATGGTCTGACACTATACAACATGTGTAGGGAGTTCACAAGCTGTGTGTCCTAGCCGGCTTAGGGAAGGCGACAGGGCTAGTGGATGAAAATGCTACCCTTTAAGGCAGGCCCTTCCCAACTTTGGTTTTTTGCTACGTTGTCCAATTATGGTTGGGGTTCAAGCTTGAGCCAAATTATCTGATCACTTGTGTAAACTTTTTGGACAAATGGGTGATAGAGCAGAGTATCTTTAAGTTTCTCTTGCAGTAGGAATCTGAGAGGAGCAATTAAAATCCTTTGGTTCTTTTGCCAAACTCACTCAGGAACACCCTGGTGGGGAGAGAGCCCTATTTTACCTGCTTATTAGAAAAGACTAAGACAAACCTATGACTCTCTGTCCTTTGGGGCTGTTTTTGGGGGATCCAACGCCACAGTTTTCCAGGTAAAGAGCCCACTTCAGTCCCAAGGAAAAATCAGTGAGAATAAAATCTCTTGATTTACGACATGAGGAACCAACATATGCCATGATGCCCCTGAAATCCCACTGAGGCAGACCCCTCCCACCCATTCAATACCTATTCTAACACCCTGCCCTCTGCTAAATCCCCTGAACACAGGCTGTTGTTTAGGCAAAGAGGAAGTTACCTACTGAATAAGGCCTGCAGAAGTGGCTTATTTTGTTTTTTCAGAACCTCCCATGGTGTCTTTTTAAAAATAATAAATCATTGCCAACATTTGAAAATCAAGAAATATCACGTTAAAATCTGATTTTTAGCTTCTCCAGGAAAATCCAACATTTAAACTTCCAGATTTTTTTTTTTGAAACAAGGTCTCTACCCCATTGCTCATGCTGGAGTATTGTGGTGTGATCATAGCTCATTGCAACCTTGAACTCCTGGGCTCGAGCAATCCTCTGCCTCGGCCTCCCAGGTAGCTGGTACTACAGGTACATACCACCATGCCTTACTAATTTTTAAAAAATTTTTAGTAGAGATGAGGTTTCACTGTTGCCCAGGCTGGTCTTGAACTCACGGACTCAAGTGATCCTCCTGCCTCAGTCTCCCAAAGTGGTGGGTTACAGGCATGAGCCACTGTACCTGGCAGCATCTGGCAATTTTTGATTTTAAAAAATCTAGGTTTCCAGCTTCTAAGGAAGAATCCAAATATCTGGCAAGATTGGGCCTTCATTCCCACATGGGCACCTCAGGGGACACTGCAAGGTGGCACCCTCCTGACAGGAGAGGGGGTGCTGTGTTCAGCAGTGTCACTCTGCACTCGTTCCTCACCTGCCTGGCCTTGACAGTATCTGAGTTTGTGACTCCACCCCAGTGAGTTCTAAATAGTCCTTTAAAAAGTAGTAAGCCAGTCAGGCGTGGTGGCTCATGCCTGTAATCCTAGCACTTTGGGAGGCTGAGGCGGGTGGATCACTTGAGGTCAGGAGTTCAAGACTAGCCTGGCCAACATAGTGAAACCCAGTCTCTAAAAATACAAAAAAAATTGCTGGGTGTGGTGGTGGGTTCCTGTAATTCCAGCTACCTGGGAGGCTGCAAAAGAATTGCTTGAGCCCAGGAGGCAGAGGTTGCTGTGAGCCAAGATTGTGCCACTGCACTCCAGCCTGGGCAACAAAGCGAGACTCTGTCTGAAAAAAAAAAGAAAAGAAAAAAAAAGAAAAAAGTAATAGGCCCTTCCCTAACCTGCTTGTCACAGTAATGAGCTGCTGGAGGTGCTTTTTTGTAAAATTCCTGTGTGTGTGTGTTGTTTTTTTTTCCCAAAGAACTCTCAGAGTACGTTGGGGAGGCTATAGATAGATATTAACATTACAAATACTCCTGACGGCTGGAAAAATAATCTGGGATGCAGTGGACCCATGTTACCTGTTATTTCTTTAAAACTGTGGGTTCCCATATTCTTTCCCAGATCTTCAAATTCAGGGATTACTTAGAGGGTGTGCAGGGCTCTGTATTTTTAACAAGCACCCTGGTGATTCTTATTATCAAATCTGGAAAACATTGCAATAGATAAAAAGTGACACTGCCCGAAAGAGAGCTTCTATAATTAGCACCTGTTCACATCCCCAAGCAGAATGGAAGGCTCATCTGTCACTTAGAGCAATTTTTCTCTTTTATCCCAATTGTAGTGCAGATGGTGACTTTGCTATTGTCAAGTTCACCAAAGTGCTCCTGGACTACACTGGCCACATCACATGGACACCTCCAGCCATCTTTAAAAGCTACTGTGAGATCATCGTCACCCACTTTCCCTTTGATGAACAGAACTGCAGCATGAAGCTGGGCACCTGGACCTATGACGGCTCTGTTGTGGCCATCAACCCGGTAGGTAGTGGCCACATATGATAAGGGTGGCTTCGGGAAAAGTGTGATTCGGGCCTCCAACTTTCCCCTGGATAATCATAGGCTCTCAGGACCAGTTAGAACTTGGGGTGTTACACAAGGTAGAACATCCCAAGTTCTCACTGGTCCTGACAGCCTATGATTATCCAGGGGCTTTCCGTACTCGTTAGTTGGTTCGAGTTCTTTGGGAAGGGAGAACTAAATGGGAGTTTAAATTAATTTCCTACACCCAGGCTCAGTCTCAAGAATTTTGATGGAATGGGTCTGGGGTGGTGGTAGGGCATCAATATGCTTTAAACCTCCCAGGTGACTTGAATGTGTAGATAAAATGGAGAATGCCACTAGTCCAAACCCCTCTATGTCATAGGAAAGAAATCTAAGACCCCAAAGCAGTAGTGCCTCAGAGTCCCTCCTGGGTGTGTGACCCACAGAGCTGGAATCTGTGGCCTTGCCACTGCTGGTTACAAAACGCTGCCCCCATCTGGGTGACATGCCTGGGATTTCCAAACTCCATTTTCTTTCTCAGGAAAGTGACCAGCCAGACCTGAGCAACTTCATGGAGAGCGGGGAGTGGGTGATCAAGGAGTCCCGGGGCTGGAAGCACTGGGTGTTCTACTCCTGCTGCCCTGACACCCCCTACCTGGACATCACCTACCACTTCGTCATGCAGCGCCTGCCCCTTTACTTCATTGTCAACGTCATCATCCCCTGCCTGCTGTTCTCCTTCTTAACTGGCCTGGTGTTCTACCTGCCCACAGACTCAGGTGGGTGCAGTTGCCATGACTGCTGCTGCTGACGCTGATAGGTCTCGTGCTGCTATTTTGGGGAAAGCCAGAAATAATCATGTGCTAACAAACAGGCGGATCGACCCAAATCATCATCACTGGGAGAGTGCATTTGCTGAGTGGGCGTGCGCAGTGGTGAGAGGCACTGTGAGTGGAGCTCACAGCTGGGGCAGACGTCCAGAGCGGCAGAGAGTCAAGTTGAACATGACCCTGAAGATGCACATTGTAGCTCAGGCTGGTTCAAGTGCATGAAGCACCAATACCTATTTGCTGAATACCAACTGTGCCCAGAAATGTGCTGGGTAAGATGTGTGACTCCAGACATTTCTCATGCCACTTTTTCTACGAAGTCACTTTCTATATGCTAAATAACCCTGGTCTTACTCCTTTACCCACTGCTCACCACCTGATTTTGCATATCTCTTTTCCAGATGGTGGTATCTTTGCACACACGGCCCTACTTCCCAAGTGCCCATTCTTCCTCACATATCAGCCCGGATGACTGACTTACCTCCTACTGAGCAATCACATCTGTGACATAATTTTATTAAACGACAACAATCTACCAAAAAGGAGGAAAGTGCACCCGTATGCCTGCCACCAAGCCACTATTTAGAAACAATTGATGGCAGACGAGTTCAAAAAAAAAAGAAAGATGATACAGATAGACCTCAAGCTTATGACAGGTAGCAACCTTTATCAAAATGACTTTAAAAAAAAAACCACAAAAGTTTAAATCCAACTTGCCAATGAGGAAAAAAGATTATTTATTTACTCATTCAATGAATATTTGTTGAACAAATATTATATGGCAGACAGACGTAGAGAATAAGACAGAAAGTGCCTCACCCCACAGAATACATGTTCCAGTGATTGCAATCGGCTTTTTGTTTTTGTTTGGAGACTGGGTCTCACTCTGTCACCCAGGCTGGAGTACAGTGGCATGATCATGGCTCACTGCAGCCTCAACCTCCCACGCTCAAGTGATCCTCTCACCTCAGCCTCCTGAGTAGCTGAGACTACAGGCTGTCACCACACTTGGCTAGTTTTTGTATCTTTTGTAGAAACGAGGTTGCACCATGTTGCCCGGCCAGTCATGAACTCCTGGGCTCAATCTCCCCACCTCGGCCTCCCAAAGTGCTGGGATTACAGGTGTGAACCACCGTGCCTGTTGTGCATTCGTTTTTAAACAGATTATTACAAACACAATTTTTTTTAACTTTCCAATCAAATGATACTTTTTTACATTAAAAAAAATAAATAAATAGAGATGGAGTCTTGCTATGTTGCCCAGGCTAGTCTTGAACTCCTGGCCTCAAGTGATTCCCCTGCCTTGGCCTCCCAAGGTGTTAGGATTACAGGCATGAGCCACTGCACCCAGGCCCTCAGATGAAACTTTTTAAAGTAAAAACACTGTCAGGGCATTATGGGAATGAACCAGAGTCTCTGGTTAAATTATTTTATATATTAAATGATATGTGCTTGAAAAGCATGTAGAGGCTGGGCGCAGTGGCTTACACCTGTAATCCCAGTATTTTGGGAGGCCAAGGCAGGTGGATCACTTGAGGTTAGGAGTTTGAGACCAGCCTGGCCTGTCTCTACTAAAAATACAAAAATTAGCTGCACATGGTGGCACATGCCTGTAGTCCCAGCTACTTGGGAGGCTGAGGCAGGAGAATCACTTGAACCTGGGAGGCAGAGGTTGCAGTGAGCTGAGATTGTGCCACTGCACTCTAGCTTGGGCAACAGATAATAAGAGAAGGCTTCCAGGCAGAATTACAAGACTCTGTCTCAAAAACAAAACAAAACAAAACAAACAAACAAACAAACAAACAAAAACACTATGCATGATAAATACTGGCTATTATTATTAATCAAGAAATTTTATATAACTGGATGAATATTTTGTATTTGTAATTGTCTTCTTTTTCACTTTGAAAGATTTTCCTACCCACCAGGTAGATTTGACAATTTCTTGTTTGTATCTACATATTCTATACATATTCTAGTATCCGGAAGCAGCCAGTAGGGAAAGCTTCATACTTGAAAGCAGGGTAACACAAGGGTTACCAGGAGCACCACACAGCAAGGCCAGCCAGGGAAAGTCCCCCCTAGAGCCTCTCTGCTGCATCTAAGGTGGTCAAGCATCACAAAAATACCTCAGTGCCATTCGGCCCCTGACCTTCCTGCTGCCAAGTTTGCCCAGCCAAAACCCTCCTGAGATCAAAGGGTCTACAGAAAAGATGTAGGGGCTGGGGAAATCCCTGCTCCCTTAGAATGCAAAACAGAAGAAGTAAGTGAGAAGACAAACTTCCTCTTCTATGAAAATGAGACAGTGAGTGGTGCAAAACCACCTATCAGAAGATCTCTTGGGATGCCAAGGAGTTCTCCTTGGCCTTTCAGATTTTGTCATTTTCTTGGGTTTTGGTCTTACAGCTTCCTCCTTTAATAACAGAAAGTTACGTGTACTTCCAGGATGCCCATTCATCGGCTGGGTGATAAGTAGGCCCGAGATGATTCTGCTTTATAAGGCTTAATGCATTCTGCTGCAAAAGAAAAAACTGCCACACCGAGTCTAGCTTGTCCACCCAGAGCCCTTCTCAGTTCCCTGGGTTCCACCAATAAATAGAAATCTGGAGCATGAGATGAATCTTGTTCTATTTCCTGCTTGGCAGCCTCTAATGAAAGTGCTTCCACTGGCTGCTGTCAGAAAAATTAAGGCATGGAGGTTACCTAGGAAATTCTGCAGAAAAAAAATGCATTGAGATTTCCCAGAATAATGCTCTGAGAACATGCCGGTCACACTCCTCTTACCCTTGGGTTTCAGTGGTGAATGCGTTTGCTTGGGCTGCCACACCAAACTCCACAGACTGGGAGGCTTAAACAATAGAAATGTGTTTTCTCTCAGTTCTAGAGACTGGAATTCTTTTTTATTCCTTTCTTTCTTTTTTTTTTTGAGATGGAGTCTTGCACTGTGGCCTGGGCTGGAGTGCTGTGGTGCGATGTCTGCTCACTGCAACCTCCACTTCCCAGTTTGAAGCGATTCTCCTGCCTCAGCCTCCCAAGTAGCTGGGATTACAGGTGCCTGCCACCACGCCTGGCTAATTTTTTTTTATTTTTATTTTTAGTAAAGACAAGGTTTCACTATGTTGGCCAGGCTGATCTCAAACTCTTGACCTCATTATCTGCCTGCCTCGGCCTCCCAAAGTCCTGGGATTACAGGTGTGAGCCACTGTGCTCGGCCTGGAGACTGGAATTCTAAAATCAAGGGGCCAGCAGGGTTGGTTTCTTGTGAGACCTCTCCCCTTGGTTTATAATGGCCATTTTCTTCCTGTGTCCCATAGCCTTCCCTTAGTGCATCTGCATCCTAACTCTTCTTCTTATAAGGACACCGGTCATACTGGATTAGCCCCCTGCCCCATATGACCTCATTTTCACTTAATTACCTCTTTAAAGTCCCTGTCTTTAAATACAGTCACATTCTGAGGTCCCAGAGCTCAAGACTTCCACATGTAAATGGCGAGGTGGGGGGAACACTGCAGCCCATCCCAGATAGGTGGTTGTGGGATTTTTTTTTTTTTTTTGGTCTTTCCAGGGGAGAAGATGACCCTGAGTATCTCTGTCTTACTGTCTTTGACTGTGTTCCTTCTGGTCATCGTGGAGCTGATCCCCTCCACGTCCAGTGCCGTGCCCTTGATTGGAAAATACATGCTGTTCACCATGGTGTTCGTCATCGCGTCCATCATCATCACCGTCATCGTCATCAACACACACCACCGCTCACCCAGCACCCATGTCATGCCCAACTGGGTGCGGAAGGTGAGTGGCCGTGGCCCCTGCAGACCCCACACGGGGGGCACAGCTACTGGCCTCCCCTTCCAGGAACCAGTGGGTTTCTAGCTAACCCCTGGGGCTATTTAGGAACTGAGTTCTTTTTGGGCTTTAGGGAATTTTTGGAAGAAACTTTCTTTGGCCTCTTTTTAGGAATAAACAATTCCTGCAGCCTTCCCAGAGAGAAAAGAAAAATAGAATTAACAAAGCTCATTCCAAATTCAAGTTTAAAGAATCTCTTTGATTAGAAAAGATCAACAAACGCTGCCTTTTATTGAAATGCCATGATATTCCCGAGATTTCTTTTGTACATCTTCCAATTTGTGAACAGAGTAGCTTACTTTTTGCTGGTGAAATCATCTGCTGAGAGTAGAATTAGAGGTGGGGGTTCCTGATGAGAGAGGTCAAAAAGTGAGTTTTACTGATGGACTTGGTCTCAAATATTTATGTTACGAATTTAAAAATTTAACATTTCAAATGTCTTTTTTTGATAAAACTTTACAGAGACACTGAAGTCCAGGATCTTTTGTGCAGAGTGTAAAATATTTGTCGGGAATTGACAGAAGAAGCTACTGCTTACAATGTACTCTTTTAAGAGGAGAATAAGAGTCCATGTTTCCATGAAGGCTATTAGATGACGCCTGGCAATACTTGTACTGCAGTTTCTTCAGGAACAGGAAACAGAAGAAAACAGTCTATCTATTTTGTGGGATATATCTGAAGTGGAGGGGCCCTTTCTGTTAAAGTTGATCCTGGTGACACATTGCTAGGGCATTTTCCATACCTGCCGGGGATGCTGAAGCTTTTAAGCGCATTGGTGGCCTGAGGTCAATGACTGCACATGGGCTCCCTCCAGTGGCGAACTTCTCACATTACAGAATCATCGCTGTTAACCATAGTAATTTCACAGGACCCGGATACAGAGGGATCTTTGAAAAAAATCTAGTATAGTTCTTTTGTTTTAAGGGCAAAGAGGCTGAAAAAAACTGAATGACTTGCCCCAAATCGAATTGATAATTCAAAGATAGAATTTTATGCTTGCTTCACGGACAATAATTCTCACGCATGGATTTCTTTTTTATGTTAGGTTTTTATCGACACTATCCCAAATATCATGTTTTTCTCCACAATGAAAAGACCATCCAGAGAAAAGCAAGACAAAAAGATTTTTACAGAAGACATTGATATCTCTGACATTTCCGGGAAGCCCGGGCCTCCACCCATGGGCTTCCACTCTCCCCTGATCAAACACCCCGAGGTGAAAAGTGCCATTGAGGGCATCAAGTACATCGCAGAGACCATGAAGGCAGACCAGGAGTCTAACAACGTAAGCTCTGTGGCTTGAAATCAATGCCTCTGGGTTTAAATGTCCAAACGCATGAGCACAGGTGATGGGTTTGGCTTGACAAGTAGGTGGCATGCAACGGGCAGCTACTGACCTAAGATGGACCCTGGTGACCACCTCTAGACCACCTTAGTAAGGTATCACTTTGTAAATAATCTATTCAAAAAATAAAGATAATGCCAGCTAAGGGATAGGAGGACTTTGAGATCTACAAATTGAAGGGCCCTTAGATGGTGTAAAGCACGAATGTTGCGAATCCAAAAACCACCTTAGGGAGACTCCGTCTAACATTTTCCTCTCTCCCAGGCGGCGGAGGAGTGGAAGTACGTTGCAATGGTGATGGACCACATTCTCCTCGGAGTCTTCATGCTCATCTGCATCATTGGAACCCTGGCTGTGTTTGCAGGTCGACTCATTGAATTAAACCAGCAAGGATGAGCAGAAACTGAGTTGAGCTTAGCTCTGCCCCAGAATCTACCAGAGCAGAGAAGGGCAGGAGAGGAAGGTTTGTCTACTTGCTACACTCTCATTTATCAAACATGTAATATGCTGTGCTCATTATTAATAAGATTTATGTTTATGTAAGTTTATGGCTTTGAAGTGTTTTCACATTGCTTCTCCCTTTAGTCCTGCCGTCTCCCTGAAGAGTGAACCTTCTTTAGTAAATGAAACTGATCACTAAAAAAAGTGTACATTTCCAGTGTCTGGAAGAGTTTTGCTCAGGATAACTGAGGTTTTCTGTTGCATTGTCATTGCTGTTTTATTTATATGTTTACTTATTTTGTCTAACCGCTAGACTACTAAGGAGTTGCTGTTATTTTATAAATGAAGTGTATTCTTTGCTTAAGAGTCAGTTTGTACCTACTAGGAAAACTCCATCTACCAGTCCTAAAGAGATAAGTCATTTGATTTGGAGAGAGAGGAAGCCATAGAAATGAAATAAAATAAAATGAAAACTACATCAAAAATCTATGGAGTTTTTTGTTTGTTTTTTTTTAGATGAAGTTTTACTCCTCTCACCCAGGCTAGAGTGCAGTGGCACGATCAGAGCTCACTGAAACCTCCACTTCCCAGGCTCAGATGATTCTCCTACCTCAGCCTCTCAAGGTAGCTGGGACTACAGGTGCACCTCACCACAACCAACTAACTTGTGTATTTTTTGCAGAGCCAGGTTTTTGCCATGTTGCCCAGGCTGCAAACTCCTGGACTCAGGTGATCTGCCCAGCTTGGCCTCCGAAAGCGCTGGGATTACAGATGTGAGCCACGGCCCTGGACAACAACATCAACAACAAAATCCTTGTTTTAAAGCAGATTTCTAGACCTGGGAAGTCAGGGAAGTTTTGCCTGTCTCATATAGCACCTGGGCTTGATTCTCGGGGTCCAGAGGGAAACAAGTCCCAACAGCAGGGCACAGGCACTATGGAAATTTTCTTGCCTGTATGGTTTTATTCCATCCTCATACCCTTCCTAAAATCCTGTCATGTCCCTATTTTACAAATGAGAAAACTGAATTTCAGGGAGGTTATGTTCTTTGCTTAAACTAGAAGAACTGAGATTTGAACCCAGACTTTGAGATTCCAAAGCAACTCCGAGCTGGACCAGTCCATTGGTTCACTGGCTCTTCCGGCCACCCCTGGCTTCATCAAGGCCATTCTGCAACTGCTCAGTGCTTCTGGAAACTTCAGTCTTAGCAAAAACTATCTTTCTGTCTTCCCAATTAAAATTCCTGCCTTTTTCCCCCCAGCCCTTATTCCAATCATATTTGAGGTTCAAGTCCTATAAATAAAACCAGAAATGTATATATAAAACAAAACATCACCATTGCAAAAATTCTGAAGTAAGTAGAAGAGAAACTGATTTCTTTTCACCTTGTAAACTTTAATTCACAATATAGTTTACCCAAGAACTAGAAACTGTGCAGCTATGGGCCAGGCATAGTTGATGGCCTCCAAATCACCATAACCCAACTGTATTTGTCAGGGTTCTCCAGAGACACAGAACTAATAAGATACGCGTGAGCATCACAGTTACTAGTTCTTGGGTAAACTATATTATGGATTAAAGTTTACAAGGTGAAAAGAAATAATAAATATATATCTGAGGCTGAGAAGCCTCATAACAGGTTGTCTGCAAGCTGGGATGCCAGTAGCATGGCTATGTCCAAATCTGAAGGCTTCAGAACCAGGAAAACCCATGGTGTAATTTTCAGTCCAAGGCTGAAGGTCCGAGAACCCAGAGGGAATATCAGTCTAAGTTCTGGAGTTCGAAAGCTGGAGAGCTGGAGATTGCACTCACTGCAACCCCCCACCTTCCTCAGCCACCCGAGTAGCTGGGACCACAGGCAAGCACCACCATCGCTGGCTAATTTTTTGCATTTTTGGTAGAGATGGGGTTTCACCTTGTTGCCCAGGGTTACGGCTCATGGATCATCATATAATTGCACATCTGGCCATTCCCCTTCTATGCAAAGTGCATGCTCAGGTGCACTGCCTGAAGTTCTGCCCACTGAGAAGATTTTCCTTCACCAGTGTCCCTCAGGGCTGTAGTGCTACAGCTGTCCACCTTCAGATGGTGCCTGCATATTGTGCAGAACCATCTGTGAACCAGGACCTTTTCTCCTCTTCCTCTTCAGCTGATCATAGGGTACTTCCCATGAGGCAATGGGTGCAGGTGGGGAGAAGACAGGGTAGCAAGAGTAGAAACTATGGGCATTTGGGCCACTTCATGTAACTTACTTGTGTCTGCAGGGCCTGCTTGAGCCTGATCATGTATACTACTTCCATTTAATGATGGAACACTGCTGTGCACACTGACTTTATGGCTCGGTAGGTCAGATAACACCCGGTTCATGAGAGCCAAATCAGGTTGTGTGGTAACTTGGCGGCCCATGGTCAAGCATTTAGTTTCTACTAAGGCCAAGAACTATCTGTCAAAAGGAGAGTACTTATCTGCAGATAACGGCAGGGCCTTGCTCCAGAATCTTAAGGGCCTCTGCTGTGATTCTCCTATACCCTCCCTATCTACCACTGACCCCTCAAGCACCGTCGGATCTGCTGGATTGTATGGCCCACGTGGCACAGCAGCTCGCACAGCAGGCCGGACCCGCTGCAGAGCCTTCTGCTGTTCTGGGTTCTACTCAAAACTAGCAGGTTTTTTAGTCACTCGGTAGATGAGCCTGAGTAACACACTCAAATGAGAAATATGTTGACTCCAAAATCCAAGCAGGCCCACTAGTCAGGAGTTCAAGACCAGCCTGGCCAACATAGTGAAACCCCGTCTCCACTAAAAATACAAAAATGAGCCAGGTGTGGTGACACATACCTGTAATCTCAGCTACTCAGGAGGCTGTGGCAGGAGAATCACTTGAATCTGGGAGATAGAGTTTGCAGTGAGCCAAGATGGAGCCCCTACACTCTAGCCTGAGACTCAGTCTCAAAAAAAAAAAAAAAGAAGGAATCGTGTCATTTGTGACAATGTGGATGAACCCGGGGGATATTATGCTTAGTAAAATAAGTCAGACAGAGAAAGAAAAGTCTACATGATCTCATTTATCTGTGGCATCTAAAAATGTAGACCTCACCGAAACAGAGAATAGAATAGTAGTTATCAGGGATTGGGAGGTGCAGGGGAAGTCAAAGGTGCTGGTCAGGGGGTATAAACTTTCAGTTACTAGAGAATACGTGCTGGGATCTAATGTACAGCACGGCAACCATTCTTAATCATACTGAATCGTATACTTAAAATTTGTGAGAAGAGATCTTAAATGTCCTCACACACACACACAAAGGGTGACTACGTGAGGAGATAGATATGTTAATTACCATGATTGTAATGTACCAAATCATCACGTTGTACACCTTAACTATGTAGAATTTTCATTTGTCAATCACACTTCAAGAGAGATGGAGGGCATGGGGAACAAAACAAAAAGGGCATTAGGACTGTATACACGGTGGAGCTGGCAGAGGGAGGCTGGCTGGCTGGGCAGGGAGAGGGCAGTGCTGTGAGCCTATGAGGGGTCCAGGGGCATGTCAGGGGTGTGTAAGAGAAGCTTGGGTTCACACTCAATAACCCCATTTGTCTGTGCGGTTTGGAGTCAGGACACGATGGGGGGCAGAGCCTACCTCCTATTTCTCTTTTCTATTGAGGAGAGAGAAAGCTCTCAAATCTGTAGCATTTGGGGAAATTATCATAATAGAATGATCTTTTTGAAGATTTTCATAATCCTTTTGTATAAAATTAATAACAATTTATAATCCTGTTTTGCTGTCCCTGTTCTATTGATGGTCACATGATGCCTCTTAGAATAAAAAGGTACAGTAATCTAAGTAAAGCTGCATTATCAAAATTATACTGTATAAAATATTTGCATTTTTAGAAAATTATTAATCTTAATGGCTAGAATTGATTGTCATATTCATGCATTCATAGACTTATAACAATGTATTGAAATAATCATTAGTTTAGAATGATGGGATGATGACATTTTTCAGAATTTTCTATAAGATTATTCTCAACAAACATCTATAAATATGAAATGTGAAGAATCTAAGCCTTCGTAACTTTGTAAACCTTGAGAATAGAAGATAAATGTTCTTATATCTAATTCAACTCTAGGACTAATGTTCTTTTAGCATTACTTTAAATGCAATACAGTAATACTAGAGAAGCATCAACTGACTTGTATAAATTTTGAGCACACAGTAACTAGTTGTTTTCTTTAACATTGGAGTGTTATATATCTGATGAAAATAGCAAGACATCCTTCTATCCCTGAGCTAGGCCAAATAAAAACCCTTTCTTGTTTTACAGGCACAAACTAGGTGTGG
>NW_016107425.1:4669299-4702974 GCF_001604975.1 Cebus imitator | reverse complement strand
TTTTTTAAAAAAAAAAAAAAGAAAGAAAGGAACCAAGTGCCTGTGTGCATTTGTTTTGGCCCACTGCTCTTTATCCCACTCAGCTGAGAGTCCTGGAGGATGGTTCCAAGGCCACCTGAGGCATTAACCTGTCACTTGACTGCAGATGGAGCTCATAGTTGAGCCACTGTCTTTCTTTTGCAAGTCTCTTATCCCATTTGAAGTTCATTTAATAAGTTCACAAAATAATTTTCATGGCGGTAGCATGTCCAATAAAACCATCACGAGTAAAATCTGATGAAGGTTTTAAACGCTTGGCTGTAACATACCTGTTAAAAGTGTGGCTGTGTCGAGCAGTCTTCTCTGCTTCTCAGTGCTAATGCGAACCTCTCAGCTGCAGCAAACACAGCCGTTTCATTGCTTTTGCTTCTGTTTCCGTCTTCCTGAGATGCCTCTCCCTGCTCCCACATTAACCAATGACTTGTTTCAGCTCATCCAAATTCATAAACTCATGCTGAATCCCTCATCTTCAGAGGTCTAAGTTTCTCTCTTGGGCCAGGAAGCACTGATCTTATTTTGTCTTATATTGCAGTGACTTCTTTGTCTAATACACAGCAACTCCCGTCCTCACAATTGCATTAACACATAAGCTGTTTCCCATGGCATGGATTTTCACCAGTTTCTGCAGAGCACCCATCACTCAGTGGACACAAAGTCAGTGTTCGTTCAATTGAAGAGACAGGCTCTGCCCAAGCCCTGGGGAATTAACCAGTAATCGAGCCTCTGTTGTTCACCAGCCCACTCTACGGGTACGGATGTTCCAAGTATAAAGAAAATGGGAGTGCTAGTCTCTGTTCTCGGGTGCAATCTAATTGGGGTGGTGTAAACATAGACAAGACACATGCTACACTGAGAGGCAATCCTTCAGTGTAGAAAGCTTTTGCAAAAGCAAAAATGCTTTTGCTTGATTTAACATTGTCATTAACTTCTGCAAGCCCCTTCATCTCCTTTATTTATCCTTTTTTCCAAGCCTACCTCCTGTTTTCCAAATCTGCCCTCTCCTCGTCATTCCCATGGCCACTGCACTGGCCTACCTTGTCATCGCTTCATATCTGAACCCCTGCAGTAGCGTCTGTATCAGTCTTTTCTATCCTGAACACTGACATTCTCCAATATCCACCGGAAACAGCAAGGCCCATTCCAGTTTGAAGCGCTCAGGTAATTGACTCTACCTCATTCTTTGTGGGACAGAATCACTGCCTGACGCCAGCTCCTCCTGGTTGCATTCAAGGCCTTCTCTGCTCTGATTCCACATTTTCTGGCCAACTTCAGCTCCCTACGTTCAAATCATTTGTATCAGTTCATTAAATAAATCAGCTGACATTTATTGGTCTTGATGATTATCAACTGGGGAAGGACAGTCATTCCTTGGTATAATAGCACCATTGTCTGCTTTTTCATAACAAAATGAATCTAAAACCCGGTGCCCTTTTCCTTTCCAGTGTCAAGTGACTTATTTGCCCCAGAAGTTTTTAGGGTGTTGTGAAGCTGATGAAGTAAAGAAACCACACAGGTCCCTCGGACAAAATGGAGGGATGACAAGGAAAGCAGACCAAATATAATCATAAAATTGGCTGGGCTTCTGCTCTCCCTTTAGTGGGAAATGCTTAAGGTTTCTTGGTCTAAATCTTTTTTCCCCTGAAGATACGGCACCCTTTGCCATTTGTAGCTGGGCGTGTGTTTGACAGGCAAGGTTGCCTTGGGTCTGGAGAGGTGATTCAATCTACAGCACATGCCGCTTCTCTTATATTGGCTTGGTGGCTTTCTAAGAAAGTGAACATAATGCCTTACTTTATTCTTGATACTCTTTTTTTTGTTTTTTCCAAGACAGAGTCTTGCTCTGTCACCCAGGCTAGAGTGTGGTAGTGTGATCTTAGCTCACTGCAATCTCCACCTCCCGGGTTCAAGCAATTGTCCTGCCTCAGCCTCTTGAGTAGCTAGGACTGCAGGCGCACACCACCACGCCCAGCTAATTTTTGTATTTTTAATAGAGATGGGGTTTCACTATGTTGGCCAGGCTGGTCTTGAACTCCNCCAAGACAGAGTCTTGCTCTGTCACCCAGGCTGGAGTGCAGTGGTGCAATCTCAGCTCATTGCAACATCCACCTCCCAGGTTCAAGCAATTCTCCTGCCTCAGTAACTGGGATTACAGGCACCTGCCACCACACCTGGCTAATTTTTTTATTTTTATTTTTAGTAGAGACAGGGTTTAACCATGTTGGCCAGGGTGGTCTTGAACTCCTGACCTCATGATCTGCCCACTTCTGCCTCCCAAAGTGCTGGGATAACAGGCATGAGCCACCACATCCAGCTTCTTGATACTCTTCAACTTTATTTCTCTCTCAAACTTTAAGTGCCCAAATGAAATTTTAGAAAATAACCAATTCATAGCACGATAAATTATAGAGTAATTTTTGTTTTAGTTCATAAAATCTAACTGAAAGGTAGGGATATTCATCTTCCTAATTGAAAGAGTTAACTCAATTCTAAAGTTGTATGATTACCTAGCCTAGTGAAAAGACTAAAGTTTGGTGATACAGCTGTACCTAATAGAACTGAGGATGTATCTGAGACTGACCACATTTACCTAACACAGGCCTTTCTGTGGGCTCAGCCAGCTGATGGATTCTCAGCTGGGATAGTCAAGGGAGGCTTACCTGAGGCAGTGATGGTTGAACTGAACTCTGAAAAACGAGTTAAGTTTAACAGCGCAAAGGTGGGAAAAGAATTGTCTTTGTTCAACAGACTTGAGAGTATAAGGGCCCTGATGTAGGAAAATGTGTGGAACTTGCCTCCAAAGACTGAAGAAAGTCAGATAACTGGAATCAGAGTCGGGGGAAGGGTGGCGCAGCCAGCATGTTTCTGCAGAGGTGCGCGGGGCCGGGATTACCTGGAACATTTGGATCCAAATATTTAACCCCCAAAGAATGTACAAACAGCCAATAAGCATATGAAAAGATGCTCAATATCATTTCCGGGAAATGCAAATCAAAACCACAGTGAGACACCACTCACCCACTGAGATGACTACAGTAAAAAAGAAAGATCATAGCAAGTGTCAACAGAATGTGGAGAAATGAGAACGCTCAAATGTTCTTGCAGGGAATGGGAAGGGGCAGGGCCACACTGGAAGAGAGTGGCAAACAGTTCAACAGAGTTACTGATTGACCCGCCGTTCCACTCCTACGTACATATCCAAAATAAATGAAAACAACAACAAAAGCTTATCTGGGATGTCCAGATGTGCACGGATGTTCAGAGCAGCATTACTCATAAAAGCCCAAAAGTGGAAATGACCCAAAAGTCCAAGTGATAGAGAAAAAAATGTGGCATACCCATATGTACGAGTTTCTAGGGCTGCAGCAGCAGAGTGAACCTCAACCTACACAGCAGAAATGTGTTGTCTCACAGCTCTGGAGGCCAGAAGTCTGAGGTCAAGGCATTGGGGTGGTTGGTTCCTTCTGAGGGCTACAGAGAAAGGAGCTGTTCCAGGCCTCTTTCCTTGACTTGTAAATCCCTGTTGTTTTGTTCGAATGGCGTTCTTCCTGTGTGCATCACTGTGTTGAAATTATCTCTATAAGGACAGCAGTCACTGGATTAGGACCTGCCCTATTTAACTCATTTTAGCTTGATTATCTTGAAAGATCCCACCATCAAATAAGGTCACATTTTGAGGTGACTGAGGTTAGAACATCAACATATGAATTTCTGGAGGACACAATTCAACTCATAACACTGTACAGTGGAATATTATCCAGCCATAAAAGGGGATGAAGTACACTACAACATGGCTAAACCCTGGAGATATTATAAGTGAAAAAAGCCAGACATGAAAGGCCACATGTTGTGTAATTCCCTTTATGTGGGATGTCCAGAATAGGCAAAGCTATCAAGGCAGCAAGGAGACTGCTGGTTACCTAGGCCTGGGAGTGTTGTGCATGATAAAGGAAACAGGAATTGGAAGGGTGGGGGTGAAAATGTTCTAAAGTTCATTTTGTGATGGATGCGAAAAACCATTGAGTTGTGTACTTTAAAGTGTATGGTATGTGAATTATATATCAACAAAACTGTTAAAGGGGGAAAAGTTATAACAAAAAAACTTTCAGAGCTTATTGATCAGAAAAAAGTCTGTTTTCCTGTTTTTTAATTATTTTTTTATTTTTTAGACAAAGTCTCACTCTGTTGCCAGGCTGAAGTACACTGGCATGATCTCAGCTCACTGCAACCTCCACCTCCTGGGTTCAAGCAATTCTTCTGCCTCAGCCTCCCAAGTAACTGGGACTATAGGCATGTGCCACCACGCCCAGCAAGTTTTTGTATTTTTAGTAGAGACAGGGTTTCACTATATTGGCCAGGCTGGTCTCGAACTCCTGACCTCGTGATCCACCTGCCTCAGCCTCCCAAAGTGCTGGGATTACAGGCATGAGCCACCGTGCCCTGCCAAATCTAAGTGTTTTCTTTAAAAATTTGAGCTGAGACATGTCTGGGCCCCTGGGCCCTCCGTTCTCAGATTTGCTGGCATTGCAGGCTTTCACACACTTGATTTGTTCCATGGTGAGGTTTGTACAGAGTGCAACATATTTTTGGACAGATGAGTAGCAACTTTGTTGCTCTAATTTGTTTTTCTCACATGGTTTTTGAGAGAAGGGCCCACTAGTAATCTTGTTGCCAGCTGGAAACATTAATTATACTTAAGTGTCTGGAAAATTAAGTTGTTTTTTTTCCTCAAGATAATTTTGTCCAGGTTTGATAGCAGGTCATTTTTCTGGGGATTCCATGCTCCTTGTGACAGAAGGGAACCCAACCACACCCTCTGCCCCAAGGATGTGTTAAGTGACACCAGCCTGACTTTTCTGCTTTAATATTGAATAAAAAAGAAGCTGAGCTATGGTTTTGTAAGAGGCAACCAAAATGGGGACGAGAATGAGATTGTGCAAGGATGGTTCTGCCCTAAACTATCTGAGAAAGGGAGAGAAATACTCCCACCAGCAGGCATGGCGTCTATTGGAATAAATGGGAAGGTTCGTTTTGTGCTGAGTGCAGTCCAGGAATGAACAGAAATTCTCATGAAAGGCTGTGAGACAGAGAGAGACACCTAGGGCCAGAGCTGGGCAGAGCCTATCCCGATTTAACTAGGGGTACGAGGTGTCCAGAAGCATAGGGAGGCTTTTGTCAACTCAGGAACAGTGCTGATGTGGCAAGAAGGGGAACAGGGCAGGGCATGGAGCCCAGAGGGAAGCCGAAGGTGATCCCCGACCGCAGGCGGAGTAGAGAGTGGGCAGACAATCGCAGCCCTGTCAAGGCCAAGGGTATGTGGAGGGGCCTGTGGTTCTGTAGTCTCCCACTGTCTACCTAGGAGGTGGCTGTAGCCTAGTCCTGGGGGTGGGGAGAGGAACTTTAGGGGAGCTTCTCCAGAGAGGCCAGGAGAGGAAGGGGCTTCAGGAGCAAGATAAGGCAGCAGCGCCGGCCCTTGGGGTTGGCCTGTCCTCATCTTCCCTCTGTTCACTTTCTCATCTTCATGTTTGTAATGCAGTTAATTTGGAAACTTGTAACCTCTTTTAGTTGAACTAAAGGCATCAAAGGAAGGGGGTATAGCTTGGTAAACATTGAGGCTGCCATTCTACAGGACAGCTGGGCATGAAGGGAGCACGGCCTGAAATGAGAAAGTGAGAGAGGAGAAACTCAGCAGGGGTGGTTTGCAGAGCAGTTTCCCCCCAAAGAGATTCTGCAGCCAGACACAACCTTCCTATCATCAAGCACAGAAAACTGAGGCTGGAGTCATTCTTTACCAACAAACCTTGTTGTATGAACTCATCTTCCTGAACACCTCTCTACCCAGTTAACTCCCTAGCCCAACCCTCTTTGTCTTTCCTCATTTTCACAAATTGCTATGCTTTGTCCAATTCAGTACGTAAGTAACAGCCTCTCGGCTTTTCCAGGTCTTCATTTCCGTATGAGGGCTTCTGTGCCACATAAAACTTGTACTAAGTGAATTTGTGTGTTTTTCCCCTTCATCTATCTTATATCAATTTAATTCTTGAGCCCAGCCAGGGACCCAAGGGGATGGAGGTGCAGTTCCACCTCCCCTACAGTTTCTGGTGACAAGAGAGGGACCCTAAAAGGCAGGGATGCCCACCAGCTCTGCAGCCTGGAGATGGGACTGGGGAGACCTGACAAAAGATGGCAGAAAGTAGGAAATCTTACCTAGTCAGCTCTTAGATCTCTGTCCATAGTGGCCAGTCAAGAAAGGGAGGTAAACATAGTTTTTCATCTTCTTTCCAATTCAGATTGGTAGGAGAAAACATTTATAAGACTTAATTCTTCGAACTGTGACTCTTGTGAATTTGGTTCTGAGTACCCACTGGTTTTTAATCACAGCCTCCCAGGAGTGGTCCTTGTTTTCCTTGTCTCTGTCTTTTGCGTAGTTTGTCATAAGGAGGAAAATCATAAGATTTTGCTTTCATCTTGTTTTATGTCTTGAGAGCTTGTCTTGGGGACCAGTGAGGATATTCTCTGGTCTTTGCTAAGAGAAATCACAGGTCGTCAGGCTTGCTTGAGGCGGCTAGCCAGCTGGCTAGGAATCCAGAAACAAAGTTTATCTCTTTGTCCCACTGTGCCAGCTCTTTGGGGAGTTGGTCCTAATTGTCCCAACTTTATTGCCTTGTTTAAAAAGGTCTGGTCATTCTTAGGCTATCGCCGGAGCAATCTCAGTGAGGAGGGGACACTGTGTTTTTGCACCCTCTTTTGGAGGCACTTCTTGAGCCCATGGTTAAGCCATAAAAGGCTTCTTGGTTTTAAGCCATGAAAAGGCTTGTTGGTTTTTAGTCACAATTGAAATAGGTATACTTTTGAAAATTTGGACTTTTGTGTCTAAAGGGGTTTTTGTTGTTGTTGCTGTTGTTAGTTTTGGTTTTTTGAGAGATGGAATCTCGATGTTTTGCCCAGGCTGGAGTAGAGAGGCATGATCTCCGCACTGCAACCTCGGCCTCCCAGGTTCAAGCTATTCTCCTGCCTCTGTGTCCCAGGTAGCGGGGATTCCAGGTGTGGGTCACCACAGCCAACGAACTTTTGTATTTTTTAGTAGAGATGGGGTTTCACTATATGTTATTCCTGGCTGGTCTCGAACTCCTGACTTCAGGTGATCCGCCCACCTCGGCCTCCCAAAGTGCTGGGATTACAGGCGTGAGTCAGCTCGCAGCCAGTTGTTTGTTTTTAAAGAGTGCCCTCATCCTCAACCGTCCTATTAGGTACTTAAGGGAAAATCAAATTAAACGGCACAAAATAATATAATGGCTACCCCTAGCGATTCCCTTCGCAAGATTAAAGAACACAGACTTAGAACAAAAGTTCAGTCCACACCGCTATAAATTTTCCTTGGCTGGTGAGACTGCTAAAGGCACTTACGTCACCAAAGCCCGGGACCTGGCGGGCGGCCCCAGTGCGGAGGCTGCAGCGCATGCTGACCAGGAAGGCTCGGAGCATCTCAGGGCCATGAAAGAGCCTCCGCCCCCACGCAGGAGGTCCCCGAGGCAGATCTGGAACTCCGCCCAGCCCTCAGAGTGGCAGTGCACTGGCGACCTAACCAACCCCCAGCTCCAGGAGCAGGGGAACCCTGTGGCACTCAGCTCCCGGGCGCCCGGATTCTGACAAAGGGAGGCTGCCGCACTCTGCTAGGCTTCCTGTGTTTGATGGACTCAGATCTAGACCCAACGAACCAAAGAGGAGAAAGAAAACGGATTCAGAGACAGGAACTACAACCGGCTAAAAGCCGCGTTTCATAACCGCGTCCCAGCGAGGGACGGGAAGGCGCCGATGCGAGGCCCGCGTGGCTGAGTCGCGTCATCTTGCTCTTCCTGTGTAATGGGGCCAAGGAAGAAGCACCGTCCTGCTGTCCCGGGGCGCCCACTGCCCGGAGGCGCCTGCCCGCCACAGCCCCTCTCCTCCGGGTTTCCCAGCGGGAGCCATAGGGCAAGGGCACGGCCTCGCCGCTCTACCGCTCGCTTAAGCGCGTAAGAAATCCTCGTCAGACTCCGCTCCGGGCTGGGAGGGCTGCGGTGGCCCTGGCGCAGCAAGCTGGCTCCAGCCGGGGTGGCAGTTCGCGCCCACGCACGTCCAGCCGGGGTCACCACCGGGAAGCGCTGCATCCATCACCTGCCTCGGGTCCTCCCAGCGCCCAGCGAATCCGCTGCCCAGTGACAGGGAGGATCGTACGGGGGGTGGGGAGGGGCACACACAGCACCCTGGAAAACAAACCTCACGTACGCGGAGGGCATCAGGACCCTCTAGCAACGACTCGCCTCAGGTTGCTGCAGAAGCTGCAGAAGGTACATCTAGCCCTGTCTGCATGGGATCCTTGGGCGGAAGGGAACATCTATCATTTCAACCCGAGGAAATCCAAGCGCTCCTGCGAACACCGCCGGCCCCAACAGCAATGAATCCATCCATCCCAGATTCGCCACCAGCTTCTGGACGGTTCTGTCCCCACAGGCCTTACCACTTGGCTCACAGTGTTGACGCTGGACTGTCCAAAGGCTTTTGGCAAAGTTGCTTCCCAAGCGTGCTTACTGTGGAAGGGCGAACAGTCACCAAGACACCAACTGCAACACAAGTACATAGGAGGTTAACAGCCACGTTTCTTTTCTGAATTAAAGGTAAAAGTGACAGTTTCAGGAAGATGATGCTTATTATTAGAAACTCCTAACTTTTCCCCACTTTTACCTTTTTAGATCCATGGCTCAATACCTTCATTAAGATTGTCTTTTTTTCTTTTTTGAGACGGAGTCTATCTCTGTCGCCCAGGCTGGAGTGCAGTGGGGCGATTTCGGCTCACTGCAACCTCTGCCTCCTGGGTTCAAGCAATTCTCCTGCCTCAGTCTCCCAAGTAGCTGGGATCACAGGCGTCCGCCACCACACCCGGCTAACTTTTGTATTTTCAGTAGAGATGAGATTTCACTATATTGATTAGGCTGGTCTCGAACTCCTGGCTTGTCATTTTTTTAAAAAGGGGATAGGGGCTGCATTGGCAGGACTCACTTGTTCCTTCCCATAGGTCTGGTTCATTCCTCCCTGGGCACTTCCTGGCTGGGACTAGGGTAACCCGGCATATCACCGACTGCTCTGAGCCCCTCTGAGAATGTCTACTATAGAGAGTGCTGGTGGAACCATGCGATCCAGAAATAATAGCTCTGAAAAGTCTATGTATCTATGATAATTGCAGAATAGAATTTTAACATCGGAATCAACTTTTATCCCAACATTTCACTATATAGTTGCAAAACTAGTTCAGAAATTTTAATGATCCACTTTTCCTTCAGAAGAAGAATTACATTTCCATTTCCAGAAAGAATGCCTTGTGAGGAAGCTGCCACCTCTTTAAACACACAGATCACAAAGCAAGTGGGAAAACAGATCTCCACAGATACACAAATATTTATTCCTTCAACAAATGGAAGGATGCTGAGTGTTCTGTGTACCCGGCACTATTCTTCGTCCTGGGGACACAACGATGAATCAAAATCAGGAAATATTGTATTTTACATAATAAATAATAAAATGAAGTAGAAATGATAACATGTTTTAAATGGCATTAGAGGGCAGAGAGAAAATAAACAAGGAAATCTATAAAATAGGTGGTGGCACCTTGGAAAATGAGGCAGGAGGTGGGGTGGCTGGGAAAAGCCCTGGAAGGGGATGTGTGGGTGGAACGCAGGAGGAGGTGAGCAGCAGGCACAGCCCAAGAAGCCAGTGAAGCTGGGAAATGCCTGACACCCTCAGGTGGAGAACAAGGTAGACTGAAGAACAAGATAGATTTTCACGTCGTTACACCACCAGGAAAGGAGACCTGTTAAGCTTCCGAACCACTGATCTCTCCACAAAAGACCAGCCTTGACAGGGTGAGGTGGCTCATGCCTGTAATCCCAACACTTTGGGAGGTAAGGATGGGTGGATCAACCTGAGGTCAGGAGATTGAGACCAGCCCTGCCAACATGGTGAAACCCCATCTCTGCTAAAAATACAAAAATTAGCTGGGCATGGTGGCGGGTGCCTGCAATCCCAGCTACTTTCAGGAGGCTAATGCAGGAGAATTGCTTGAACTCAGGAGACAGAGGTTGCAGTGAGCTGAGATAGCACCATTGCACTCTAGCCTGGGCAACAAGAGCAAAACTCCATCTCAAAAAACAAACAAACAAAAACCAGCCTTTTCCAGGACTGTGTGCCTGTTGCTGAGGGGGAGGATGGGGCTCATGGCTTCCTCCCACAAAGGTTAATACCAGGACAACATTTTCCTTCATTTCCACCAATTTAGTATCATAATAACTTCCAAATAATAAGACATTGAAATATATTATCTTCAGTTTAGCTCAATTTGAAGTTTCATATTGGGGCCCTTTACAAGCCATGCATTTTAAAGAAGTCTATTGCTTTTTATGCATTTTTAAACAATAGCCTTCTTTAAAATGCACTGAATAATGAATTTTGCTGCTACACAGGAACACAGAATAATTTCTCTTAATAACCTCAGTTGTATGAACATGACATGTTTTCAGAAAAAAATAATAATAACCTCAGTTGACCAAGACAGATAGGAAGTTGCTAGAAAGATATTCACCTTTTAATTCAACTAAGTAAATACCAATATTTTTGCTATCGAATACCAAAACATATTTAAATTATTTTCTATAACTAAAATAAGATTATATTCTGTAACTAAATTAAGATTATCTGCTTTGGGATTTTATTTTCTTCCAAAAGATAAAGATCTGTATTTTAAGAAAAACAAGTATTTACTTTTTAATTGTTTTATATATATGAAAGACTTTTATTTTAGAACACTCAATTGACAAAGATTGCATATATTTAAGGTATACAACATGATGATATACATTTAAACATATATATTGTGTAACTGTTACGGTACAGGGGTCCAGATCCAGACCCCAAGAGAGGGTTCTTGGATTTGCAGCAAGAAAGAATTCAGGGCGAGTCCGCAGTGCAAAATAAGAGCAAGTTTATCAAGCACGTAAAATGGTGAAAGGACAGCTACTCCATAGATAGAGTAGGGTCTCCCTGAAAGTGAGAGGAGGAACGCCTGCACCCTGGGTACAATGCTGGAGTAAACGTAGGATAAAAATAGATCTGCGGCCAGGCGCGGTGGCTCAAGCCTGTAAGCCCAGCACTTTGGGAGGCCGAGGCGGGTGGATCACGAGGTCAAGAGATCGAGATCATCCTGGTCAACATGGTGAAACGCCGTCTCTACTAAAAATACAAAAAATTAGCTGGGCATGGTGGCACGTGCCTGTAATCCCAGCTACTCAGGAGGCTGAGGCAGGAGAATTGCCTGAACCCAGGAGGCGGAGGTTGCGGTGAGCCGAGATCGCGCCATTGCACTCCAGCCTGGGTAACAAGAGCGAAACTCCGTCTCAAAAAAAAAAAAAAAAAAAAGATCTGCTACAAGGGTTTGTGATAAAGGATTAATTTTCTTAATTACTGTCTTTTGCAGGAATCATTATTATTATTTTTAAGGCAAAATTAAGAATGCCTTTGTTCTCCAGCTATCCGGAGATCTGGACACTCCCAAGTCTGGGTCTGTTTTAGTAAACATTACTAATCTGTTCCCTTTACCATAAACATCTAGAGGCTAGGAATCCCTGATTTTCTGGGAATGCAGCCCAGCAACTCTCAGTCTTACTTTTCTAGCCCTCACTCAAAATGGAGTCACTCTGGTTCAAAAGCCACTGACACCATGATTACTAGTGAACCACATTTTAAAAAACAAAAATAAAGTTACTTTGCAGTGAGCAATTTAAAATACAGTTAGTCAAATAAACCACATGATTCAGACTCATGTACAGATGAGTAAATAGTAAGTTTCCAACGATACTTAACTGATGAATAAAAAAGAAATATAACTTTTTTTTCAGTTTGCAAATGACTTTTTCATTCAATGAATTTGAAGAAGAAAACAGAACCCTTTGAGTTCACAGAAGCTTGTGGAGTCATCAGTGTCAACATCAGCAGCTCAGGCAGTTCTTACCATGACACTGTCGTACTTCAAAACGTATTTTTGTTGTTGTTTTGAGACGGGGTCTGGCTGTGTCGCTCAGGCTGGAGTGCCGGGGCATGATCTTGTTTCATTGCAGCTTCAACTTCCCAGGCTCAAGCGATCTTCCCACTGCAGCCTCCCGAGCAGCTGGGACTACAGATGTGTGCCACCATGCCTGGCTAATTTTTGTATTTGTTTGGTTCAGAGATGAGGTTTCTCCATGTTGCCCAGGCTTCAAACCTTATTTTCTACATCAAGTACTTGGAAGTTTAAACATCTTGATCCACAGGAACCAGGCAACACCCCGTATGGCTAGGCCTGTAGGGCAGCCGCAACAGCCACCTGCCACGCAGGACAACAGCAGCAACACCCCAGAGCCACGGGTACAGAACAATGCACCTGGAGTCCCAATCTGGGGTTCTCATTCCCGAGCAGCAGGAGTGAGGAGAACTAGAGGTGTCAGGTGGCCAGCAGACCTGTGAGAGAGAAGTGTAGTTGAGACTCCCGGAGAGGCTGGCCGAACCTCTGCCCCTTCCTCCCATCTGCTCTGCCCACAGGCTGGCCGGTTGGCCTCCAGTTGGTCACTCCACCCAGGGTCTCTCCCTCCTGACCCCTGAGCTCAACACAATGAGGCTTGAGAATAGATTTCCAAGGGTTTTTCCAGGTAGAAAAGGGAGAAAAAAGCAGAGGGAAAAGGTCAATCTATGGTTCTCAGGGCAGAATGAGTCAGTCCCCACAGAAACTCCAAGCTTCCCGAAGCTTCCCCACCTGTCTCCACCGGCCACCTACACAAGCCCTAAATTAGTTGTAGGTAAGCAGTTTTTCAACCACTGGGGTCCTGCCAAGCACAGAGTGACCCCCTGCCAAAATTCAAACCAGCACAATCCAGAAATGTCGCTGTGTGACCATATAAACTCTGCACAAGACAGAGGGTATATGCATTAGTGACAAAGAGGAGGAAGAAACCCAGTCTCTTTCTGGGTAAAAACCCCTCACCAGCATTTCAGATAACAAGCTCCCAGGGCACACCAGCGCACCCACCAGATTGGAGCAATGCCCCTCTCTCCTTTGGACACAGGGCACCTCAGGCCACACCCCAGGAGTGCAGGCTAGGATGGGCTGCACAATTCTAGGTACCAGATGTTTGGTGAGCCTTTTGTTTCTACTGAGTGAGAAGAAATACAAAAATAATATTACAAACAGTCTTATTCCAGTATATCTAAAATTAACTATTATCATAATACCATATTTGCTTCAATTTTCCTAAAGAAAAAAAAGGAAAAGCTCTAGAGCTAAAAGTACAGTGCCCCAGCATCCTCAGGCCCAGCCCTACCCCTTGCCTTCTGCTCTGAATCCCCTGCAATGATCAGGGCCTTGATGGACACGCTCAGTCCATTTCAAATATTTTTCCAGGCACAAATATGAACCGAAGAACAATATAAGGATTGTTTCTGTGCCTTTAAAATTTAGAAAAAAAAATAGGCATTTTATATGTCCTACAATTTTTTTTTTTTTTTTTTTTTTTAGAAAAGGTCTTACTTTTTTTGCCAGGCTGGAGAGCAGTGGCACAATCACAGTTCAGTGCAGCCTCAACTTCCCGGGCTCAGGTGATCCTCTGGCTTCAGTCTCTTGAGTAGCTGGGACTACAGGCTTGTGCCACCACATCCAGCTAATTTTTTAATCTTTATATTTTATAGACAGACGTCTCACTATGTTGTCTAGGCTGTTCTAAAACTCCTAGGCTCAAGCAATGTTCCTGCCTCAGCACCCCCAAAGTATTGGGTTTACAAGCATGAACCACCATGTCCAGGCTGTGTCCTGCAATTTCGCTTGCATTGTTTTTGAGACTTGTCTAGTTAATTTCCTTTAATGCTATTGTGTTATTCAATTGTAATGAAATTATTATATACATATAGATGTTAAATGAAATGCTGTGTTTTACTTCTGAACTGCACATGTGCATGTTTCTCTCAGGTGTGAACTGCCAACAGGAATGTTGGGGTCCCAGAGGCCTTCTGTCCCAGGATTCGCCACGGGCCCTCAGCGTTCATTCCAGTCCAGACACACGAGCAGCAGCCAGGATTTCCCACCACCTGGTCTCTGCCACCTGTTGACTTAGAAACACTAGTCACTTTTTGCAAGCTTAAAGGGTAAGATGGTATTTCATTTTGTTTTAATCCAGCAATATACATTTCGAATGCTTAACACACTTCCCTGATGAAAAGTCTACCGCAGACAATCTTTTTATGTTGGGAAGAAGAACTAATATTTCTGTTACAAATGTTATATTATGACATGGCCTAGAAACCTGTTCACTAAAAATAATGCTGTTTAAACTGTAAACTGTACTGCAAAGCCTTTTTCAAAGAAACTATATAACAAAACTTTTCAAATATAATGTTATGAATGGGGAATTACTTTCTGGCAAGAAAATTAGTTAAGAATATATTTGATGTGTCAGAGCACGGTGGCTCACACCTATAATCCCAGCACTCTGGGAGGCCAAGGTGGGCAGATCACAAGGTCAAGAGATTGAGACCATCCCGGCCAACATGGTGAAACCCCATCTCTACTAAAACCACAAAAATTAGCTGGGCATGATGGCGTGTGCCTGTAGTCCCAGCTACTTGGAAGGCTGAGGTAGGAGAATAGCTTGAACCTGGGAGGTGGAGTTTGAACAGTGAGCCAAGGATTGTAACAATATTACATTCACATTTTTTTTTTTTTTGAGATGAAGTCTGGATCTATCACTCAGGCTGGAGTGCAATGGCATGATCTCGGCTCACTGCAACCTCCACCTCCCGGGTTCAAGTGATTCTCCTGCCTCAGCCTCCTGAGTAGCTGGGAGTACAGGTGCATACCACCATGCCTGGCTAATTTTTGTATTTTTAGTTAAGATAGGGTTTCACCATGCTGGCCAGGCTGGTCTCAAACTCCTGACCTTGTGATCCACCCACCTCGGCCTCCCAATGTGCTGGGATTACAGGCGTGAGTCACCGTATCCGGCCCTACATTCACATTTTTAGATATATTAATGGTGCATTTAATCACACACCATTAATACCTATACATTTTAAGATATCATTTAAATTATGAAAGCCTAATGTCTAGTGCTGTCTTAAAAGTAATTTTACCTAAACATCTTTAAATTTTCAATGCCTAATGTCTCAAGAATTATTATTTTGTACATCATCCTAGAAATATTTTGTGTGTTATCATGGCAAAAAGAATCACTAGAATGTAACCATGTTGCAAGCCTGTGCCTTTACAGTTCTGCCCTGCAGGCAGTGTTGACGGACATTGGAACAGCTAAAACAGAACTTCTCAGTTCTCAGCACTGAGGAGGAATCTCCTGCATGAGCCATCGCAGCAAAAAATGCTCGCCTGACACAGACAAGCTCTCTAACCCACTCTCGCTGAACACCATGTGTCTTAGACAGGGTTCTCTAGAGGCACAGAACTAATAGAATAGATAAATATATAACAGAGAGTTTATTAAGTAATATTAACTCACATGATCACAAGGTCCTCCAATAGGCTGTCTGCAAGCTGAGGAGCGAGGGAGCCAGTCCCAAAGCTGAAGAACTTGGAGTCTAATGTTTGAGGGCAGGAAGCATCCGGCATGGGAGAAAGACGTAGGCTGGGAGGCTAAGCCAGTCTAGCCTTGTCACGTTTCTCTGCCTGCTTTATACTCTGGCCACACTGGCAGCTGATTAGATTGTGCCCACCAGATTAAGGGTGGGTCTTCCTTTCCCAGCCCACTGATTCAAATGTTAATCTCCTTTGGCAACACCCTCACGGACACACCCAGGATCAATACATTGCATCCTTCAATCCAATCAAGTTGACACTCAGTATTAACCATCACCCTATCTTACAACCCAATGAGGTCTTCTTCCCCCTGTCCTGAAAAAACCAATGAACTGAGAAGAGCAGGTATTGCAGGAAAAAAAAAATTATCACCGGGTCAGACAAGCAGAAGGACAGGAGAATATAGTGCTGGGTTTTTAATGGTACTTTGGTGGACAGGGGGCTGGGGAACTGAAACAATGGATTGGCTGGGGGTAAAATCACAGGGGTGTTGAAACTGTCTTTCTGCAGCTGACTTAGTTCCCAGGAAAGGATCACAGGACCAGGTGATATCTCTTGGTCTGCCAAAATGCTGAATCTGAAAAACATCTCAAAGACTGGCTCTTTTGTTCATTTTATTATTTTATTAAAAAAATTTGTTTTGAGACAGCCTGTTGTCCAGGCAGGAGTGCAGTGGCCCAATCTCAGCTCACTGCAACCTCCACCTTTAGTGCTCAAGTGATCCTCCCACCCCAGCCTCCCAAGTAGCTAGAACTACAGACATGGACCACCACAGCTAGCTAATTGTTATTGTGGTGGTGGTGGTGTTTGTTTGTTTTGTTTTTTTGAGACAGAGTCTCACTATGTTGCCCAGGCTGGAGTGCAGTGGTTCAATCTCAGCTCACTGCAACCTCTGCCTCCTGGTTGAAGCGATTCTCCTGCCTCAGCCTCCTGAGTAGCTGGGATTACTGGCACCCACCACCATGCCTGGCTAATTTTTGTATTTTTAGTAGAGACAGGGTGTCATCATTTTGGTCAGGCTGGTCTTGAACTCCTGACATCGTGATCTGCCCACCTTAGCCTCCCAAAGTGCTGGGATTATAGGTGTGAGCCACCGTGCCCAGCCATTTTTGTATTTTTTTTTTTTTAGACAGAGTCTTGCTCTGTCACCCAGCCTGGAGTGCAATGGCATGATCTTGGCTCACTGCAACTTCCACCTCTCAGGCTCAAGCAATTCTCCTGCCTCAGCCTCCCAAGTAGCTAAGATTACAGGCACCTGCTACCATGCCCAGCTAATTTTTTGTATTTTTAGTAGAGATGGGGTTTCACCATGTTGGCCAGACTGGTCTCAAACTCCTGACCTCAGGTGATCCACCTGCCTCAGCCTCCCAAAGTGCTTGGATGTGAGCCACTGCGCCCAGCCCATTTTTATATTTTTTATAGAGACAGGTATATTAGTTCATTTTCATACTGCTATGAAGAGATACTCAAGATTGGGTAATTTATAAAGAAAAAGAGATTTGATTTACTGATAGGGTTTGGCCGTGTCTCCAACCAAATCTCATCTCAAATTGCAAATCCCACAATGCCCACCTGTCCTGGGAGGAACCTAGGAGGAGGTAATTGAATCACGAGGGTGGGTCTTTCCTGTGCTGTTCTTATGTTAGTGAATACATTTCACGAGATCTGATGCTTTTAAAAAAGGGAGTTTCTCTGCCTTGCCTTCCACCATGACTGTGAGGCCTCCCCAGCCATTTGGAACTGTGAGTCCAATTAACTTCTTTCTTTCGTAAATTGCCCAGTCTCAGGTTTGTCTTTATCAGCAGCATGAAAATGGACTAATATAGTAAATTAGTACCAGTAGAGTGGGGCACTGCTGTAAAGATACCCAAAAGTGTGCAAGTGACTTTGGAACTGGGTAACAGGCAGAGTTTGGAACAGTTTGGAGGGCTCAGAAGAGGACAGGAAAATGTGGGACACTTTGGAACTTTCTAGAGGCAAGTTGAATCACTTTGCCCAAAATGCTGATAGTGATATGGACAATAAAGTCCAGGCTGAGGTGGTCTCAGATGGAGATGAGGAACTTGTTGGGAACTGGAGTAAAGGTGACTCTTGTTAGGTTTTAGCAAAGAGATTGGTGGCATTTTGCCCTTGCCCTAGAGATTTGTGGAACTTTGAACTTGAGAGAGATGATTTAGGGTATCTGGTGCAATAAATTTCTAAGCAGCAAAGCATTCAAGAGGTGGCTTGAGTGCTGTTAAAGGCATTAGTTTTAAAAGGGAAACAGAGCATAAAAGTTCAGAAAATTTGCAGCCTGATGATGTGATAGAAAATAAAATCTCATTTTCTGAGGAGAAATTCAAGCTGACTGCAGAAATTTACTTAAGTAATAAGGAGCTGAATGTTAATCCCCAAGACAATGGGGAAAATGTCTCCAGGGCATGTCAGAGGTCTTGATGGCAGCTTCTCCCATCACAGGCCTGGAGGTTTAGGAGAAACAGAATGGTTCCATGGGCTGGCCCCAGGGTCCCTCTGCTGTTGGCAGTCTAGGGACTTTGGTGCCCCGCATCCCAGTTGCTCCAGCTGACTAAAAGGGGCCATGGTATAGCTCAGGCAGAGGGTGGAAGCCCCAAGTCTTGGCAGCTTCCATGTGGTAGTGAGCCTGCAGATACACAGAAGTCAAGAATTGAGGTTTGGGAACCTGCACCTACATTTCGGAGGATATATGGAAACACCTGAATGCTCAGGCAGAAGTTTGCTGCAGGGTTGGGGCCCTCATGTAGAACCTCTGCTAGGGCAATGCAGAAAGGAAATGTGGGGTGGAAACCCCCACACAGAATCCCTACTGGGGCACTGCCTAGTGGAGCTGTGAGAAGAGGACCACCATCCTCCAGACCCCAGAATGGTAGATGCACTGATAGCTTGCACTGTGCACCTGGAAAAGCTCCAGACACTCAACACCAGCCCATGAAAGCAGCCACGAAGGAGGCTATACCCTGCAAAGCCGCAGGGGTGGAGCTGCCCAAGACCATGGAAACCCACCTGTTGTATTAGCGTGAACTGGATGTGAGACATGGAGTCAAAGGAGATTATTTTGGAGCTTTAAGATTTGACTGCCTCACTGGATTTCAGACTTGCATGGGGTCTGTAGCCCCTTTGTTTTGGCCAATTTCTCCCATTTAGAATGGCTGTATTTGCCCGATGCCTGCACCCTCACTGTATCCAGGAAGTAACTAACTTGCTTTTGACTTTACATGCTTATAGATGGAAGGGACTTGCCTTGGTCTCTGATGAGTCTGGACTGTGGACTTTTGAGTTAATGCCAAAATGTGTTGAGACTTTGGGGGATTGTTGGGAGGACATTATTGGTTTTAAAACATGAAGACATGAGATTTGGAAGGGCCCAGGGGCAGAATAATATGATTTGGCTGTGTCCCCACCCAAACCTCATCTCGAATTGTAACTCCCCCCATTTCCGCAAGCCATCCATGTATGATGTGACTTGCTCCTCTTTGCCTTCCATCATGATTGTAAGGCCTCCCCAGCCATGTGGGGAAAGAACCCATGCTGTTCTTGTGATAGCAAATAAGTCTCTGATGCTTTTAAAAATGAGAGTTTCTCTGCACAAGCTCTCTCTTTGCCTGCTGCCATCCATGTATGACGTGACTTGCTAAGGCCTCCCCAGCCATGTGGAACTGAGTCCAATAAACCTCTTTTGTAAATTGCCCAGTCTCAGGTATGTCTTTATCAGCATGAAAATAGACTAATACATTGACTTATAGTTCCACATGGCTGGGGAGGCCTCACAATTTTATGGTGGAAAGTGAAGGAGAAGCAAAGGCACATCTTACATGGCAGCAGGCAAGAAAGTGTGTACAGGGGAGCTCTTCTTATAAAATCATTAGATCTCAGGAGACTTATTTACTATAATGACGAAAACACAGGGAAAATCTGCCCTTATGATTCAATAACCTGTCACTGGGTCCCTCCCATGACAAATAGGGAGCTACAATTCAAGATGAGATTTGTGTGGGGACAAATATTAACCATATCAGTGGGGTTTTGCCTTGTTGCCCAGACTGGTGTTGAACTCTTGACCTCAAACGATCCTCCCACCTCAGCCTCCCAAAGTTCTGGGATCACAGGCATGAGCCACTGTACCTGGCCCTAGTTCTTTAGGTTTCACAATGGTGATGTTGTCTACAGGAGTAACTGGGGAAGTTATAAATCTTTTAACTGCTTACATGACTCCAAGGCAGTAAGCAACTTATAGAAAAGCAAGTGAAGCAATGGCAGGTTATAATTTAACTATGGCTATTTGTTTAGCAAAGTTCAAGCCCCTCCCATAATTCTAACCTGTGACCTTCTGTTAGTCTTTGCAAATATGGTTTCAATTTTTAAAAAAGGAAGGGATCCATTCAAGGAAAATACTACTATGGCCTCTGTGCAAGAATAAACAAAAGCAATTTAGCCTGCTAGCAGCAAGATGGAGTCAGTTATGTCAGTATTCCCTTACTACTATAGTTTTTGCAACGGTGATTTCAGCTGCTTAGACTTATGAAAAATGGGCTTCACAGATAATTCTCAATGAAATTCAAGCTGAGGCGACCATGATCCAATAGCTGTCCTCTGGCAGTGTCAGAACTCCTCAACTGCACAAACCATATCCCCATGGTGCCCAGGTGCAGCTGGGCCCCATTGGCAGGACATCCTCCTCAGAACCTGCATGTGCTCATCCAAGTTCACAGCACATCTCTGGTCACTTCCACAAACCTCTTCAGGTGAACTCTGCAGAGCTCTGTTTGCAGCCCTTTATCTCCTTGGAACAGCATTTCATCGAAGAGTCATATCATGTCATGTCATTATGTCATGCCTAGAAACAAGGTTTACAGCGACGTACATGCCATTACTAAGCTAAAAACTGACACTGCAGTTTAAAAATTTTTTAGGTTAAAAACAGAAGGATAGGAAGAGAGAAAAAGTTGATGGCCACTCCTGAAAGTTTCGTAGGTGGTTAGCCACCGAACGGGCCAAGCAAAAGTTATGCCCCTTCCTCCTGCAACAGGGGTCCCTTTTCCTAACAGTTGCAGAAAGACCGGGTGGCACATGTGTGTTTTCTTTTTTTCCTTTTTCTTTTTTTTTTGAGACAGGATCTTGCTCTGTCATCCAGGCTGGAGTGAGTGGTACAATCACAGTTCACTGCAGGCTCAAACTCCTGGCTAAGGCAATCCTCAGCTTCCTGAGTAGCTGGGACTGTCAGATTTCCCTTGCTGTGATAGTTTTTGCAAAGGTAATTTCAGCTGCTCAGGAAAAAGATGTCCAATAACAAAAGGTAGCAGATAACATCATACAGCCATTAGGAGACTTAGAAGAAATGGACTTCACAGGTAATTCTCAATTAAATTCAGGTGCACGCTCCCATGTCTGGCTAACTTTTTGAAAAAATTTTGTGTAGTTATGACGTTTCACTATGTTGCCCAGGCTGTGTGTGTATATGTGTGTTTGGGAGGGTACAGTTCACAAGAAGCAGTCAATTCTTACCACATGTCAAGAATTATGTAAACAACACTAAGTTTTCTGTGACACATCATTGCTAAATTTTCCTCTCTTTTTCCTTAGAATCCTATTCTAAAGGTGAAAGACACAATATTGAAGCAGAAGGAAAACAAAAACATAACAAAGGAGGACGCTTTCTCATAAGTTAGATGAGGACGAAATAGGAAACAATGATTCTGATTAAATCAATAGTGCATGGAGAAAAGAAAATCAAGTGACCACGTGTGCAAATTAGCCGGGAACCACAGGATGGACCCCCAGCTCTGCCCTCTAGCAGACTGGGCAGGCCACACTACATTACTCACAATCCCTGGTTGGGTGTCTTAGAGCTTTCCAAGAAAAAGACAGATTTATATTAATAGTCAACTAGGAGAAATGAGAGATATATAGATACATGTCAAATAATGTCATATGGCCATTAAAAAATAGGACAGGAAGGACCCCAATGACTGGAAAACTGAGTCACCATACAGTATGGAAATGGTTATTGCATGTCACAAACACATTACACATACATGGACTTGTGTTAGAAAAGGGTTCACCAAAATACTGAATTCATGTTAAAATATGTGTCTATACTTCTATTTGTATTCTTAGGTACAGTTTGGATTGTTTTTCAGTGAGCATGTATTATTTTAAGTATGAGTAAGTACTGACAGAGAGATACCTCTGAGATCAGAGAAAGATGAGCACACTTCCAGCTGTGGTCTCCAGGGTTGGTATCCCTGGGAACATGGGTCCAAGGGATGGGAAGGATTAGACCCATCAGAAAGGATGGTAGAGCACTCTGAGCAGGTCAGAGAAGGCAGTATGGGACAAGGAGATCACCCTGGAATGGGGGTGTGGGAGTGGAACAGGCAGGAAATTCAATGACAGGCAAAGCACTGCAGGGCCACAGAAGTGATATGAGTAAGAGAAAAGGACCCAATGAAGGCACAGAAATAAAATCTAAAAAACTGACAATACCAAGTGTTGGTGAAAATGTGGAACAACTGGAAATCTCATATGTTGCTGGACAGGAATGTAAAATTGTATAGCCACTGATATTGGCTGTATGACCCAGCAATTCCAAACCTAAGTAGCTGCCCCAAAGCAAAAAACACACATGCCCACACACAAATGCATATCCAAATATTTATACCAGCATTTTGCTACTAGTAAAAAAAAAAAATCAGAAGCAACCCAACGGCTACCACAATTTAAATGACCCATGTGGAAATTTATTGTCTAAAGCTGCATCATGGGCTCTGGTCCCTGAGTGGGTCTGTGGATGCAAAATGTTAAGTTTGGTGCATTTTTCTGGGGCCAAGAAGGTTTTTGAATCTCAAAGGGTATGGTGGTCAGTTTTACGTGTCAATTTGATGAGGCTCTACTATTCAACTAAACACTAGTCTTGGAGTGGCTATGGAGCTCTTTTGTAGATGAGGTTAATAACTATAGTTAGTTGACTTTAAGTAAGTAAAGGAGATTACTCTTGATCATGTGAGTGAGCCTCATCTAACCAGCTAAAGGCTCTAAGAGCAAAAACTGATGTTTCCTGATAAAGGAATTCTGCTTCAAGACTTCAGCATCAATTCCTACCTGTTTCCAGCCTGCCCTACCAATTTCAGACTTGCCAGCTTTCACAATCATGTAGGCCAATTTCTTGAAATGAATCTCTTTGGCATGCATTACATATCTCCCGCTGACTCTGCTTCTCTGGAGAACCCTGATGGATATGGGGGAAATCTGGAAATGGACCATCCACAGTAGCAGGAGGAGGAGGAGGAGGAGGAGAAACAAATGGCCCAGAGCTGCCTGCAGTGCTGGGAGGCGTGAGGTAGAATAGAATTGGGAGGGCCAGGACCAGGACCCTGATGGGTCAACAGCAGCCCAGACTCATGGCAGGAGCACAGGAAGACAGAGTTTCACAGGAACACTACAGGAGGGGTGAGGTGGGAACCCAATCCTGGGCCTCGCTTAGTCTTGGAGCAATGCAGAGCATCATCTCAGACAGAGGCAGCAACGCGCCCATCATGCTGGTTACTCATGCAGTGAACCCACCAGGGAGGGCACGAGAGGGAAAGATGGTGATACAGCTTGTAGTGGGGTATGGCCGGGAGGGTTATGGTGGTGGCTGGGGGGTAACATACCAAGAGGTTAGACTAGGAAGTTAATTCCAGATGAGTAAAACCAGGTGAATGAGGCCAGGTGGAAAAAAACATGAAGTTAAAACTGAGTAAGTTCAAGGAGATTAAGGCCAGCTGAATAAAGCTAGGTAGTCAACAACAGGTGGGTAAGGTCAAAAGGTTAAGACCAGGTGAGTAAGACCCAATGGATAGGCCAATTGGGTAAGGACAAATGAGTAAGGCCAGGAGGTTACAGCCAGTGTGTTAAGGCCTGGTGAATAAAGCCACATAGATAACATCAAGTGGGTGGAGCCAAGAGGTTCAGGTCAAGAGTTTAATAAGTCCACGTAGTTAAAGCCAAGGGATTAAGGCAGGTGGGTAAGCCAGGCTGGTAATGTCAGGATGTTAAAAACAGAAGTTTCATGTCAGATGGGTGAGGTCAGCTGGGTAAGGCCAGGTGAAAAAGACCAGGTCTGTAAGGCCTACCTGATATTTGCACCTGTGTCATCCTCGCCTCACAGAACTAACATCTGTAACTCATAGGAGACTGGAAATGATGGAGTGTGGCTTCTGAAGTTAGGATAGCTCCTGTTCTCTTGGATCACTCACTCCATGGAAAGCTGGCAGCTGTGCTGTGAGGACACTCAAGCAGCCCTGTGGAGAGGCCCTGATGGTGAGGAATGGAGGCCTCCTGCCCATGCCATGTGGGAGAGTCATCTTGGAAGCAGACCCTCCAGTCCCCATCAAGCTTTCTGATCACTGCAGATCTGGGCGACATCCTAACTGCAACCACGAGACATTCTGGGACAGACGTACCCAAACCAAGTCACTTCCAAACTCCTGACCCATGGAAACTGTGTGGGATAATACATGTTTATTGTCACTGTAAGCCACTAAGTTTTGAGGTTGTTTAATTCATAGCAATAGATAAGTAATATAGTAGTTAGAATTTTCTCTAGAACATAAAAAAAATTGCTGCTTTTCATGAACCATGTTAGTAATGAATATATTTTTGAAGGGATCATGAATCTTAAATAAACTAATTTCACTCCATATGGAAAGATCATTGGCATTGTCACCTATGATCCTGCCCTCCTCCCCCACAACAGTGCCCCTCCAGCCTCCTCGTAACTGCTCGCTTTCCTAAAATTCTGCCCACCCCCCACCCCCGAAAGCTAATCCCAAAGGGCAAAGAAATACTTTAATAAAGACCTCACTGGCTGACAATGGTGAAGTACAGCAAGAACCAAGATAGCAGGAAGTTGTTTTAGTCTTCCTTGAAAAAGAAAATCACTAATGTCGCTGATTTAATTTCAAACTGTGGTCAACCACCACACCCCACTGAAGTTCTACAACCACAGTGCAGTTTTGTCAGCCATGCCCCAGACTAAAACCTAGCACTTGCTTGTCATTCCATCCTCACTGCTGTTCACCTTTGAAAAGAACCACTAACTGCTCCACTTCCTTCCCAGGGTGGAGCCCAAGCAGAGCAGTAATATGGAGACCCTAGGCTTCCATTCCCACCTGAAGAATGGGACAGCACACTAACCCCTGCCCCATGAAAATTACAGTGCAATATTTGAACATTCAAAACCCTGTACATGGGATGACCGATCATCTGGGTTAGGTCTTTTGGGGACAAACAGGGACTCTTAGGTTGCTGAAATTCCAGGGCTCAACTCAGGCAAGTCCCAGGCTGCCTGTAAAGTGCAGGCTGGTCAATGGGAGCTGTTAATAGTAACACCATCCAGGATCTGTCTGCTAATGCAGGCGTCGGTGTCAACATTATGTACAAGGGGTGCATATAAGCCTGATGGGAGCCACCTTCTACCTGTGTTGAAGCTTCTTGCAGCAAAGTCTCAGGATCCAAGTCCCCGCTCTCCCAGGCAGAGGGCCAGCATGCCAGTCTTCAGTCGAGGCACCTCGCTAGTTTTCATCTCAAAACACACCCCTGTGTGTAACCTCCCCCACATCCTGCACTATGTATGTTTGGGTCTCCACTAACACTTAAGACATTAAGGCAGTCCAAGGTCATGCAACAAATTACATCATCAGACATAATTATCTGTACAAGAATATATGAAAATAGATTCAGTTATAACCTCTAAAAATCTTGTGTTTTTTAAAATATAAAGATATTCTTAAAGGTTAATATTTAGTGAATACTATAAAACCTCAGCCAGGTGCAGTGGCTCACACCTGTAATCCCAGCACCTTGAGAGGCTGAGGCTGGGAGAATCGCTTGAGGCCAGGAGTTCAAGACCAACCTGGGCAACATAGTGAGACCTTGTCTCTACTAAAAGATTTTTTTTTTTTAATTAGCCAGGCATGGTGGCACACACTTGGTCCCAGCTACTTGGAAAGCTGAGGCAAGCAGATCTCTTGTGCCCAGGAGGTCAAGGCTGCAGTAAGCCACGATCATGCCACGGCACTCCAGCCTGGGTAACAGAGTGAGCCCCTGTTTCAAAAACAAACAAACAAAAAAAAACCCTCAATACTACACAAAAAAAACATTGACTTGAATAAATTGTTATACCTCCCAAAATACACCATTCACGCGAGTGCTTCTTCCTTATATTTCATAGCATGTAAACTATAACCTAGAGGAACCTATGAAAAGCTTCAAAATGCAAACTGTTTTATTTTTTCAAATGCATTAATTACTGAAGTTGCTATTAGTTTTAAAATAAGTGCACTGGACTTATTTACCTGTGAAGTCATTACACTCAAGACACAAACTTACCTCCCAGCAAGGAAATGTCAAGTTGCTAAGTATATTGACAAATAAACCAATAGCAAATGTACTCCTTGGCTACAGCTAATCTTAATTTTTCTTAGAAAAACTATATCCAACCATATGAGTTTCTAGTTAATGGAAATGAAAGTTGATTATTCTCTTCTGCCTTATATTAGATGAAGCTGTACTATTAGTAGCAGCAATAACAGTAAAACACGTTTCCAAAACACGTTGTGCTGCTGGAGAAGGCTGAACTAATTAAAAATGAAAACTATAAAATTGAATAGAATGATTTTACTTCATTTAGCAATCCTTACGAGTGCTCACCATGCACCAGGTTTTACAAATGCAACTGATTTAACTGATTTCACTTCCATAACAGCTCTAAGAGGGGTCCTATTACTGCCATTTTTTTTTCTTGAGACAAGGTCTGTGTCACCAGGCTGGAGTGCAGTGGCAGGATCATAGCTCACTGTAGTCTCAACCTCCTGGACTCAAGCAATCCTCCCACCTCAGCCTCCCAAGTAGCTAGGACTACAGGCGCATGCCACCATGCCTGGCTAGTTTTTTTTTTTTTTTTTTTTTTTAAAGAGATGGGGTCTCACTATATTGCCCAGGCTAATCTTGTCCTCCTGGGCTCAAATGATCCTCCCCTCTCAGCCTCCTAAAGTGCTGGGATTATAGGCATGAGCCACCACACCTGGACCATCATTTTTAAAAATGCACAAGTGACCACAATTCTCAGGATTCTGGTGCTGTCTGCATCACCCACAGATCAAGTGCAAACCCCTAGACTAGACAGAGATGGCTCAGAAAGGAAATGCCACCCCCCATGCGCCACCTTACACCACTTTCCTTCCAGCTTCCTGTCCCAGCCCCTCAACACCCCCAGCCACACATCCCTGTCCCACCTCCAGCTGTACCTCCTAGGACTCAGTCCAAGTCGACTCTTCCCCTGGGTTCCCCGAGATCATGGAGACCAAGTCAGGCACCAGGTCTGTCTAGGGAGATGAAGGAAGGAGGGGTGCAGACAGTCAAGTCCCCATGAGGAAGGGATAGGGGTCAGCCCCTAGGAGGAGGAGCCACCAGGCTGGGCACAAACCCAGAGGAACCTCAGTGCGGCCCATGCACCCTCCCGCCTCCTCTCAGCCCTCCTTGCTGGACTCTTCTCTCCCCACTTCTTATTTACTAACTTGTTTTCCATTGCCTCTCTCTTCCAATTAGAGTGTACCCCATGTAAGGGCCGGAATTTTTCCTGGTAAGAAAACTGCTAAAGCAAGGGTCCTGCCATTGAGATTGAAGAGATTCACAGGCCAGGCCCAGAAGAGGTGGGGCAGGGGGGCAGTCAAGGAGAAGAATGTGGGGGTCCGCCCAGTGCATAATTCAGGCTGGAGGGTCACCCAGTCTGTCACAACTACTCCACTCTGCCACTGTGGTGAGAAAGCAGCCACAGATGATCTATCACCAAGCGATCGGGCCTCTGTCGCAGCACAGCTTTAATAGAAAAGCTGGCACTGGGTGGGATTTGGCCCCCAGGCGGCTGTTTGTCCACTGAAATGTAGATGACATTCAAGTAGAGAAGTAAGAGAACACCAAGAGAGGGGGCCGAGTAAAAGGACGGAAGAGTAGAGATTTTTCAAAGTACACACAGAAACCTGAAAACAATGCCGCAGAATAAGAAAACTACAATTCATCTCCCTTGTGGATATTTACCAGGCGTGCGGAAACAGTTCACAATGGCCAACTGGAGACAAGGCCACAGCGTAAACCCTAGAAATCTGCATGTACGACTCACCTCGCTGCGTCAGGACCACGCTTCATAAGGTCAGCGTCCACTCCAACTGAACGAGAGACACACACACACGTGCATCTCAGCTCATAACCAGCATCGTGTCTGTGAGTTAAAGGCTGATGCAATCTGTGGACCATACTGAAGAACGTTAATGCTGCCAGACGGGCCTGCATTAAACAAGGTAACAAAAAGACATAAATTCATCCTTATGTGCCTTCATGAAAACTGTTAGAAAAACTATTATGATATCAATAACTTCCCTTTATATCAATAACATGACAGAAAAGATAAAAATTAAGTCCCTTTCAGAAAAGCCACAAAAATGTAAAATACCAGGAACAATCTTAATCTACAAAGTATGCAGAGCCAGGAAGAAGCGACCTAACTTCACCGAGGGATACATATGATGACTGGAATAAAGGCATGCCATGTAATGGGGCAGAAAAGACTAATATTGCAAATTAAACTGCATCGCAAATACAAGTTTAATCAGTCACACGTTTTGGTCGTGATCTTTAGGAGCTGAAAAACGAGCTTTTTGAAGAGGGCTGAGGAAGAAAGAAACCAGTCCTACAAACAACAGCCCTCACCAAAAGAAAACCCACACAGACAAGGGGAAAGTGCAAACTTCACACAGACAACGGCCCCCAGGAGAAATCAATTAGTTTTTTCTCATCAATGTTATAGCAAGACAAAGTCATTCAAGTACCTGCTGTACATTTAAATCTGTGTAAGGAGATCCGGGCACTCCTAAGGCAGGGAAACCTAAAGAGCCAAGACTGACTTCTAGTAAGGAACGGAGGCTTGTGAGCCTGGCTGCTCCTCCACCCCCTGAGCTCACCAACTCCAAACCAGCAGCCGAGGAGCTGATACATGGAGATTAGACTCACAGCGCTGGGAAAACCAGACCTCTAATGTCCGAGAAATGGCTGAGAAGCAGTTCTCACAGAGGCCCCGCTCTGTGATGAGCTCCCCCTCGCCATTTTTTTTTTTTTTTTTTTTTTTTTTTTTTTTTTAGACAGTGTTTTGTTCTTGTTGCCCAGGCTGGAGTGCAGTGGCATGATCTCAGCTCTCTGAAACCTCCACTTCCCGGATTCTAGCGATTCTCCTGACTCAGCCTCCTGAGTAGCTAGGATTACAGGCACAAGCCACCATGCCTGGCTAATTTTTGTATTTTAGTAGAGATGGGGTTTGGCCATGTTGGCCAGGCTGGTCTCCAACTCCTAGCCTCAAGTGATCCACCTGCCTCGGCCTCCCAGAGTGCTAGGATTTCAGGCGTGAGCCACGGCACCCAGCCCCAATTTATTCAAAGTCTTACGTTTCCCTCTTGAATCCAACAAAGTCTAGCCAGCGATAAGGCCACGCATCTAAGGCAATACTTCCTTTAACCTTTACTTTCCCATGCAGAGGGTAGTCTTGTTACCCTCATTTTACAGATGAGTAAACTGAGGCACAGAAATCTTTGCCTACGGTCATAGCCCTAGCACATGGCAGAGCTGAGACTTAAACCTGAGCCCTGAAATACTACTTGGAACCCTATGCCCAATGCAGCTTCTTCCTCCACAAACAAGCCATGTTTGTACTAATATGAAAATCATTCTTCCAGGAAAATAGCACATGCTGCCCTAATGCCATGATAGAGGAGCCCAGACCTGGGGCCTTGGAGAAAAGCTGTCCCCACAACCCTCAACCAAGAGCACCAGCAACCCTTCAGAGGTAAAGACAGTCTCTATTCATCTACCCTCTTTATTAGCTAACTTTAAAAATAACAATACAGTCATCTTATGTCTCTTTCAGAAAAGTAATTACAGGATAGGATGCTTTCTTCCTTTTTTAGAAATAATTTGAATTTCCATTTTAACAAAAACTAAGTGGTCCCAGGATGAGCACTTTGACAGAATGACCAAGCAGCACTCCTCAAAAACCCTCCTCCAGGGGCCTCCTGAAGTTAGGTGGTCTGGGGTCAGTGCAGAACAGCAATCCTGCCCAGGTGGGTGGTGTCCAGCTGGCCATGGGACCTCAGGCAGGCTTCAGATATACAGTGTGCTGTTAGCAGTGGACTCTGTGGTGGGACCCTATGACAATGTACGATGATGTGGCATGTGGAAGCTTAGGAAAGGACGATGTGAAGGAATGCACAGTATCCTCCCCATTCACCTTCCACACTGAACAGTGCACAAAAACAGGGGCCCAAGGGAAGGAATGCTCAACTGATACAGACAAAGTAGAGTTTCTAGGATCGTGGCCCACATAGGTTCAATGTCATGCAAATGATGGTCTATGAGTCTGGGAAAGCAGAGCTGCCACCACCATATATGAGCCAACAATGCTAAACACAGAGGCTGAAGATACAGACGGGTGTCATTCTGCAGGTAAAGAAATCAACCTCTATGCCAGTGATTCCTTCTCCCTTTCTTTCCACTCTCCAAAATAAGATTTGGTCTTGCAGCTTCAACGGGAGTCATTTTTTCATTTGTTAACAAAAGAAAAGGTCAAATTCATGTGAAGAAGTTCTCCCTGGTAGATTCCACTGCCAGGCTGGACGACCTCAGCTACTACTACAAGTCTACAGATTAGGATTTCAAAGCTCTCTGGAGTTGCAAAACTCTGTGATATTGTTTAATTTTACAATACCCAAGCTGTGTGTATGTTGGGGAAAGCAGGAACATCCAAGATATCACAAAACAAGGTTGAAATGATCCCTAATCCATACCCATCTTAATTCTCAGGCTACTTATTTGGACAATGTTAAGGGAAACATTTGTCTTTTATGTTACACATTGTTTCAAACAAGGTGTCTAATTTTTTTTTAATGACAGAGTTTCAAAAGAAGCTGTAAGATAATAACCTCCAAGAATAACTGGATTAATAAATATATGGAATAACCTAAAAGTACACTAGACAAAGACACATATCACTTTATAACTGATCCTCAAACTCAGCCATGCAGACAAATTTAGAGGTTGAACTCTAACCATAAATATCTCCCTCTTCATCCTTCTTCCCTGCAAAATATGATTTAGAGTCTGTAAATAGACATGGCATAAGATGTTTAAATTCAACCCTGATTTTTCTGAAATACAAAAGAAACAGCAGAGTCTGAAAATAAGACTCATAAAAAGTGCTCCAAGTCATTAATACTTTTAAGCAGAAGAAGTAAACTATTATGCAATCACTGAAAAGATCTGATAGGCTAAATATACTTTATGCTTTGCTGTAATCATTTACCCAAGAAGTTCCAAGAATATACAAACTATTGTGAACTTGGGTCTCATACTAATTCACCAAATGAGTTAAAAAAAATTTAAACTATCTAAACAGTATCTGTATTTAATGTTAAAATCCAAGGTAAGTTTTCCTTAGGCTTATATTTAAATGAATTTATATTTCCAACTCTTGCTGAATGATGGAAGTAAACATAATGTTACCATTTTGGTGTAAATGATGGAGAAAGGTTTAACATCCTTAACTTATAAAGAGTGGATGCAAATCAACAAGAAAAAGACAAACATCTGAACTGAAAAATGAGCATAGGATATTTTCATCAATTCACAAAAAAATATAGTGTTTTAAATGGAAAACATTCATATCTAATTAAAAAATGCAAACCAAAACAAGATGCAATAAACTGAACAAGTTTTATGAGTTTTTTAATCATATCATAGAGCTCAATGTTGAAAAGGGAGCATTGAAATGGCACTTTCTTATAATCTGATGGCAGTAAGTATAAACTGGTACAATCATTTGGGAACGTAATCTGACAATATGTCTCAAAGGCATAACATGTGTGTGCATGCACATTCATGCACGTACAGGCACCATTACGCCTCCAGGGATACATCCTAAGGATCATCATGGATTTGTTCAAAATTGAGAAGACTTAACTGGAAGCCACCAGAATCCCCAACCACAAGGGACTAGGTAATGACTTATTTCACATCCATTAAGAGGAAAGGGCAGATGCTCTTCTAGCCCCACTAACTGAATCCACTGACATTCTCCACTTTCCCATAAAACCCTAGTAACAGACAGGACTCTTTTGGACAATCTGCATATTTGTTCTCTGAAAAGTTGAGCAGCATATCTGAGCTTTGTCTGTCCAAGACTTACATACATTCATTCTACACACCTATTTATGCCAGCTGTATTTGTTAGCAAGAACCTGGAAAAATTTGCAAACAATCTAGGAGGTTGCATTGAGTGTCTTTAAATTTTTTACATTCTCCATCCATCCTACCGAGATCAAAACTGGATATTATGGATATGGTTTATGCAAGAAATACATAACCATATGTTGAATCTGTGAACCCACTCACCAAGAAAGGGCTTTCAGTCTATAGCCAAAGGATTCAGGAAGGGATGTACATTTGTTTAGTTTAAAATTAAGCACGTAGGTATGTGTCATTTTTATTATCGCCCATGTTAACTCACTTTTTTAATAACTGATCATTTATAATCCCCCTTGTCAAATAAACATACAGCTGCTAAAAACATGGTAGAAAAAAATGACTGTTACAGGGAAGTACTGACAGTACACTGAAGTGAAAGGGAAGCTTCGAAATGGAATGTACACCTATAATCCCAGCACTTTGGGAGGCAAAGGTGGGAGGATCGCTTGAGCCCAGGAGCTTAAGACCAGCCCTAGCAACATAGTAAGACCCTGTCTCTATAAAACAAACACATAAACAAAAAAGGAGCTAGGCATGGTGGTGCACTCCTGTAGTCCTAGCTACTCGGGAGGCTGAGATGGGAGGATCACTTGAACCTGGGAGTTCATGGCTTCAGTGAGCCATGGTTAAGCCACTGCACTCCAACCTGGGTGGCAGAGTGAGACCCTGTGTCAGAAAAAAAAATAGAAAAGAAAAAAGAGGCTGAGCACGGTGGCTTACGCCTGTAATCCCAGCACTTTGGGAAGCTGAGGTGGGTGGATCAGCTGAGGTCAGGGGTACGAGACCAGCCTGCCCAACATGGCGAAACCTCATCTCTACTAAAAATACAAAACTTAGCTGGCTGTGCTGGTGCATGCCTGTAGTCCCAGCTACTCGGGAGGCTGAGGCAGGAGAATTGCTTGAACCGGGGAGGCAGAGGTTGCAGTGAGCCAAGATCACGCCACTGTACACCAGCCTGTGCAACAAGAGCAAAACTCTGTCTCAATAAAAAAAAAAAAAAAAGAAAAGAAAAAAAAGAAAAAGAAATGGCATGGATAGTATATTCCCATCTTTTTAAAGTATGTCTTTATTACTTATGATTAAATAGAAAGTCAACAAAATGGCACTACTAAATCCTAACAATTTCTCTCAGCTATGAACTAATAGATGATTTCATTTTCTCCCTTTTGCTTCCCTAGAATTTTCTAAATTTTCTACATATGATTAGTTTTATAATCAGAAGAAATGTTACTTGAATTGTTTTTAATACTTCAAAATGCTTTCTTGTGAAAATTCTACTAAATGGTTAATCAGAAAGTTATTGTGACAGAAAAGCCTATTGGAGTAACAGACCAGCACATGGGGACCATTCAAAAAGACAAAAACAGGCCTGGCACAGTGGCAAACACCTGTAATCCCAGCACTTTGGGAGGCCAGGGCAGGCCGATCACTTGAGGTCAGGAGTTTAAGACCAGCCTGGACAACATGCTGAAACCCCATCTCTACACAAAATACAAAAATTAGCCGGGCACGTGGCGTGTGCCTATAAATCCCAGCTACTCGGGAGGCTGAGTCAGGAGAATCACTTGAACCCGGGAGGCAGAGGTTGCAGTGAGCCGAGATTGCGCCACTGCACTCCAGTGCAGCCTGAGCAACACAGGAAGGCTTGATTTAAAAAAAAA
>NW_016107425.1:4662198-4669286 GCF_001604975.1 Cebus imitator | reverse complement strand
AAAAAAAAAAAAAAAAAAAAAAAAAAAGACAAAAGTTTTCACTGAGAAAAGACTGCAGGCCCACAGAGTAAACCTGGGAATGACTAAATTTCCTCTGCAGGACAAACCATGGAGGAGTGCATAGCACACCTGTCACCTAGGTGGGAGAGACATCCAGACACACATCTAGAGCGGAAGACAGGCAGGACAGAGCTTGGGGAAAGGTCTGGAAATGTCAGATTCTGGGGCTTCCCTGTTTGAGTTTCTAGTTACCTTTTTGTTCATCCTGTAGCAGAGCTGCTCATACGACCTCTTATAAGACCCCAGGTGATATGTTATTTATTCATTATTTATTTATTTCCAATGTTTACTTTAAGTTCAGGGTTTTGTGTGCAGGATGTGCAGGTTTGTTACACTGGGAAATGTGTGCCATGCTGGTTTGCTGCACAGATCATCCCTTCACCCAGCTATTAAGCCCAATGATATTTAAAGGGAGCCAGGGTGCACAGTGCACGCACCTGTGTGAAAAGATGCTGTGTCTTAGCTCTTACAACCACAGGGGACACACAGTGGTTTCATCCCATCAAACCAGAATTCCCTTTGAAACTAGATCATATGAAAACAGGATTTTGATGAACAGAGTTTTAAGTTCCAATAATTGTGACAAAAAGAAGTAGATACAACTCTTCATGCTGGAGTCTCAAAATTTTCTGCAGCACATCTGAATAGAGTCCGTGAACTGTGCAACAGCTGGAAAGCCATTATGATCATCAGCACACGAAGCCTAAAGCAGAGTCAAGACCCTGCAGGAATCTCAGCCGGTGCAGATTTACCAAAGGCTGACGTTTTTCCAGGCCCTGCGGTGTGTACATAGATACAGAATCAGTGGTAGTTTATGGCCAATACCTTAGTAATTAAAATCATTTGAGTAGAAGGTGCCCGGGGGTGAGAGGCCATCTAGTCCAACTTCTAATCCAGCTAGTACTGACCTCTCCACCCTATTCTGAGCCATCTCAACATGCACTCTAAGCCATTGTTGCCCATTCTCTCTCTGAGCAAAACTTGAGAAATCTAAACCCTTATAACAAACACCAAAAACCTATGCTGCGAGTCAAGCTAAGTATCAATTCCAAATATGAATTTTCTAATTGTTCTACAATGAAAAATAACAGAATTTTTTAAATACCCAGAGTGAGGAGCTTTTAAAAAGTCACTTATGTGAGGAAAGGCTCAGCCAAAGAGCTTCTAGCAATCACATTTCAAGTCAAGCTACGCGTCAGCACCAAAGGTGAAGTTTCTAAATGTTTTATAATAGCAATCATTTTTTCAAATACCAAAAGTATTTGAGCTAGCAAGCTGAAAAAGACCTGATTATGTGAGAAAAAATATATATAATTTTAATCTTTTGAGTTTTATACCAGATGTCCATATAATATTTCTTTTAAAGCAAGAAGTTTTAGGGGCAACACTTAATTAAGCTGTAATTTTCTGATTTTTAAGATCATCTCAGAGAGTCTCCAACTTCGTCCCATGTAGAAAAAAATTCATTCTGAAATATAGAGCCTATCATATAAGCAAGCATGTCTTCATATATATTCAATACTGAAACCTGAGTGGACTAAATTTACTACCCTTTTAATCTCAAATGTAAAATTGTCTGTTTTTGAGGGCAGGCAAAAGAAAAGCCTGCACCAAATCCCCAAATTAACATTTGTTCTCAAAACTCACTTCTTCAAAGCCTGAAGGAAACTGCAGGTTGTTGCTATACAAGGTTTATTTCTTCAGCTCTGAGTTTCATCATCTACGTCTATAAAATGATATTTGGTGCATATAGCATATATATATAGCAAATAAATAAATATATATATATATATATATATATATATATTTTTTTTTTTTTTTTTTTTTTTTTTTTTAACAGTCTCATTCTGTCACCCAAGCTGGAGAGTGCAGTGATGTGATCTTGGCTCACTGCAACTCCACCTCCCGCGTTCAAGTCATTCTGCCTCAGCCTCCCAAGTAGCTGGGATTATGGATGCCTGCCACCACATCCACCTAATTTTTGTATTTTTAGTAGAGATGAGGTTTCACCACGTTCACTGGGCTGGTCTGGAACTCCTGACCTCAAGTAATCTGCCGGCCTCAGCCTCCCAAAGTGCTGGATTATAGGCATGAGCCACCGCGCCCAGCCTGGTGCATATATTTTTAGATGAGGTCATTAGTTTCCTGCTGGTATTAAGCGCAGCCTCATTGTAGTATCATTTAAAAGTTTAGATGACAGGATACACTTCTCTTTGGTCTCCACCTTTCAACAATATAATTTAGGAATTTTTCCACGAATTCACAGGACACAGATTAGCATCATAGAACAGCCTTTCGAAACCAAGGATTATGAACGCTGCAAACTTAGAAAGCACGTGTCCCAGCACAGTCCAGGAGCATGTTCAGGTATGCCGTGGTCTGTCTCCCACACACAGCACAAGGAGCCTGGAGCAGTGGGGCAGGACCCCAGGAATAGCCCTCACAGTGGGCTACACCCCAACATCCCTCCACAGGAGCATCCCTGCAACCTTCTAGGAATTCACTCTCTACCTTCCTTTTCACTTACAAACTTTTATGATATTGGACAAGTATGAGGACAGGATCCTCCAAGGGGGACAGAGGGGAAGAGATGTTGCCATGCCTGAGCACAACAAGGGGTCGCCCATTCCTGGATAGCGGGGAAACTCCAGCTGGAATCTGGAGACATGGGTGCCAGGCCATATTTTTTCACCCAAGGCACCTTCCAGCCCAGCTCTAGTAGAGCTCTTTTCGCTGCAGTGGGAGTGACACCATACCTTTGACCTGCTTAGACTTTCTTTACAGTAACTGTTGTAAAACATTTCAAGATGTATGTCTAAGGATGGTGCCCGAGCACCAGCTGTATCAGCAGTGGGCAGCCAGGCGGGTCTGTAAGTCACAGCAGCCCTGGCCATGAACACAGAGGACATCCTCTGTAGACACAGGCAGGAAGACCCCTTAGAATGTTTCAATGATGGTTTGGAAACTCCACCAGGCTTTGGGAGCAGCCCCCCACAAAAGTGTTTGCAAATGTCAGGATGGGGCTGCATCCCAGACAGTCATGGACTGCAGAAGGAGACACCACTGTCACTATGTCGGGGTGGGCTGGGCATGAAGATAGACAGTCCCCACAGCAAGGAAATTCTTGCTCAAAATATCAATAGCAGGGGGTAATTCTTTTACATGAAATTTCTGGAAGTAACCCCAAAACTGTTGCTGGTGGTCACAGTGGGGCATGATCAGGCCTGGGGTCCCCATATCTTTGCCTGTACGAGCTTCTGAGCTGGTTGACTCTTGCTCTTTCTCTCTCCCCCTCCACAGAGTATATGAATAGGAATATTCCATCTGATTTTTTTTTTTTTTACCTGGAGCATTTACCAATTTAATTCAGATAAACCTCTTCCAACTCAAAGTTGAGAACTCTTCCCAAACTCTTGCAGCTGCTGTTGCGGAAGGTGTTGAGAAATTGCAACCCTTGTGCGTGGCTGGTGGGAATATAAAATGGTGCAGCAGCTGTGGAAAACAGTTCCCCGAGAAGCTAAATATAGAATTACCATACACTTCAGCAATTCCATTCCTAGATATATACCCAAAGGAATTGGAAGCAGGGACTTGAACGGATTCTTGTATGCCTATGTTCACAATTGCAGCATGAAGCACAATTGCCGGAAGCTGGAAACAGTCCAAGGGCCCATAAGAAGATACATGGATAAACCAAGGGTGTTAGATACATAGGGTGGAATATCCCTCTGACTTAAAAAGGAATGAAATTCTGAAATGCAGCTGAACCTGAGAAACACTGAGCTAAGTGAAATATGGTATGATTCCACTCGTATGAGGTACCTCAAATAGGCAGATTCATAGAAACAGAAAGCAGAATAGAGGTTACCAGGGTTTGGAGGTGGGGGTGAGTTATTGCTGAATGGGTACAGTTTCAATCTGGGTTGATGAAAAAGTTCTGGAGGTGGATAGTGGTGCTGGTTACACACCGTTGTGAATATATGTAATGCCACTGAAATACACTTAAAAATTGTTAAAATGGTAAATTTTATGTTGCCTGCATTTTACACAGCAAAAAGGATTTCTTTTCTTTTTAATTACAAACCGTTTTCTTATCTTCTAAAATGGTTGTTGGGTGAGAATTGGGTCGAAATGGAGCACTGGTGGAGAAACCAATTTCCTCTGGGGGGAAATGATCCTCTCTCTCTCTCCAGGTATCCTTAAGGAAGTCCGGCTTCTTCCTCAAACCCCAACACATTTGCCCTGAAAGTCGGCTTGGAAGTGTAGAACAGGGAAGTCATCCCACTTCAAATTTCAACTCACTTTTAGGCAAGTGGCTGACCCGCCACCCAGGGAGCCTATAGCGAGGGGAAAGAGCAGGGCAGAATGTCTCCTTAACCTTTCCCTAATTCTTTCTTCCTCTTATGTCAGCCGGTGATGGCTCTGCTAAAAGTCTAAAGTACTTTGTAAGAGTGTTTTGTTTTTAGCCAGAAAAAGAAGTCTCTGGAATAATCTTAATTTTTGAACATCAATCTAAGGTAGTGTTTTTAAGCCTGGGTTTCCCTTCTCCCTTCTATTACCCTTTGCTATACCAATGATCATTTTACAGTATTTTCATGTATCTGATTTCAGTTTCTAGCTTGGAGTCTTCTCAAAGCACAGAGACTGCATTTCATTATATTTATATTATCAGGTACTAGTGAGGTAGGTGCTGAAAAAAAAGTTTGTTGAGGCTGGGCACGGTGGCTTACACCTGCAATCCAACACTTTGGGAAGCTGAGGCACACAGATTACGAGGTCAAGAGTTCGAGACCAGCCTGACCAATATGGTGAAATCCTGTCTTTACCAAAAATATAAAAATTGCCAGGCATGGTAGCACGCGCCTGTAGTCCCAGCTGCGCAAGAGGCTGAGGCAGAAGAATCACTTGAACCTGTTAGGCGGAGGTTGCAGTGAGCCGAGATCAAGCCACTGCACTCCAGCCTGGGCGATAGAGTGAGACTCTGTCTCAAAAAAAAAGTTGGTTGAATAAATGAAGAGAAAAGTGAATGGGTGGTTAAGCAACCTAGTTGTCTTTAAAGTGCTTTCATTCTCTCATTAACATCCTACCTTGTATAATTGGTCAAAACAAATGCCTATGGCTTCAGCTGTGTTGATATAAGTTTCTGATATGAATATGAAATTCATATGCATCCATGTTTGTTAATATGGTCAGTGTGAGACTTTTCAACCTAAGAATATGCATGATCCTAGGAAAAGTGGTTTTTCAAGCCCTTCTTACACATCTCTAAAGACAGCTATTCTCACTGCAACTGACCTGCAGAGCTAAAACCTGACCCATCTGTAAAGGTCCCTTTCCAAGGTCACTGCCTCTAGAAAACCTTCCCCAACCACAGGCTGGCTGCTCAGAATCTGTACGCTTCTTGTTCTTCCTTACCACACATACTGGCCCCAAAAGCCTCCTGAGATGTCTACTTCGCTAATTACCTTACAGATGTAAATGCTCTGTCCTCAGCAAGACTCTCCCTACCTGAAGAGGGTAATTTGGTGGAACTAGCTGACTGCTTCCTGCTACCCATGCTTTCTGTGGGACCATAGAAGGCTTCTAAGTCTTAGAGTGAAAAATATGGATAGCAGCATCTTCCCCAGTGAGCTGGGAAAAGTGACTGACACTCTCCTCTCCAGATACTCCTTTAATAATACCCTTCAAAGCATGCATGACATTCTAAACTTTTTTTTATATCCAGGAGAGGATTGAATCCCTTTATGTATTTACAAATATTTGTTGAATTGAATTTTTCTCTATCACATTTTTATTGTGATCTAATTCACATACCATAAAATTCACCATTAAAAAATTTACAATTCAGTGGTTTTTAGCATATTCACTGTATAACTCCAGAACATTTTCATCATCTCAGCCTGTTACATTTGTTAAAGCTTTATTCAGCTTTTAATGAATCAAAGTACACTTGACTACATCCCACTAAACATAATTATTCTGTTTTATAAACGCTAATAGTGTTAACTTTGTGTCAGACAGTTCTGAGTACTTTATAAATTATAAACCCCACGTGAAAAGTCTTAGCATCATCATCATCAGCAGCTGCAAGTTATTGATGAAGAAACTGAGGCATGGAGACGACAAGAATCTTGCCCAAGACCACACACAGCTAGAAATGGCAGAGCTAGGATTTGAACCCCAGATATCTGAGTCCACGCTCCTCACCACTTTCTGCTACCTCTTGAGCAGAGAATTAAAATTTAATAACCAACCAACAGAAACAAACAAAAACACACAACCTTTAAGTACTAGTATGAAATACCTGGGAGAGAGATCCAAGATGACTGATCACTACCAGCTCGGGATTGTAGCTCCCAGTGAAAGCACAGAGAACGAGAGGATGCCACACTTTCAGACGAATTTTTGTTGCTCATGGACCAGGAGATTCCCAGTGGAGGAGCCCCACGGGTCGCCAGCGTGACTCTCGTGGCCTGTGTGGTGGTTTTGCCGGTGCCTTAGCGCGGCAGTTCTTGCTGCAGAGTCAGAAAAGCGCCATCAATCTTAACGCTGCTGTTTTGGCAGGTGCAGTGGGTTGCTCAGATTCCGGCACTGGGAATCAACAAGTTGGACGTCCACTCAGAAACCTAATTAGAAAGTTGGTAATTACAAAGATGACAGATGGATACATTTATAACAAAGGGAAGAAACCAGCCTAAAAAGGCTGAGAATACCCAAAATCAGAACGCCTCTCCCTCTACAGAGGATTACAGTTCTTCATCGGCAACAGAACAAGGCCTGATGGAGAACGAGTGTTTTCCATTAGCAGAAGCAGGCTTCAAAAGGAGGATGATAAGAAACTTCTGTGAGTTAAAAGAACTTGTTCTAACCCAATGCAAAAAACTAAGAACTTTGAAAAAAGGTTTGACCAACTGCTAATGAGAATAGACAATTTAGAGAGGAATATAAGTGAATTAATAGAGCTGAAAAATACAACATGAGAACTTCGCGAAGTATGCACAAGTTTTAACAGCCAAATTGATCAAGCA
>NW_016107425.1:4660766-4662153 GCF_001604975.1 Cebus imitator | reverse complement strand
CAAGCTGGAAAATACTCTTCAGGATATTATTCAGGAAAACTTTCCCAACCTAGCAATGCAGGACAATATTCAACTCCAGGTAATACAGAGAACAACTCAAAGATATTCCTCAAGAAGACCAACCTCAAGGCACATAATCATCAGATTCACCAGGGTTGAAATGAAGGAGAAAATACTGAGGGCAGCCAGAGAGAAAGGTCAGATTACCCACAGAGGGAAGCCTATCAGACTCACAGCAGATCTCTCAGCAGAAACCCTACAAGCCAGAAGAGAGTGGGGGCCAATATTCAACATCCTTAAAGAAAAGAACTTTCAACCCAGAATTACATATCCAGCCAAACTAAGCTTCATAAGCAAAGGAAAAATAAAATTTTTTGTGAACAAGCAAGTACTCAGAGATTTCATCACCACCAGGCCTGCTTTACAAGAGCTTCTGAAAGAAGCACTACACGTAGAAAGGAACAACAAGTATCAGCCTTTCCAAATATACCAAAAAGTAAAGAGCATCAACATAATGAAGAATTTACATCAACTAATGGGCAAAACAGCCAGCTAACATCAAATGGCAGTATTAAGCTCGACTAAATCCCCCAATCAAAAGACACAGCCAAAACCCATCGGTATGCTGCATCCAGACCCATCTATACACAAAGACTCAAAACAAAGGGATGGAGAAAGATTTACCAACCAAATGGAGAGCAAAAATAAACAAAAAGCAGGAGTTGCAATTCTCGCCTCTGATAAAATAGATTTTAAAGCAACAAAGATCAAAAGAGGCAAAGAAGGACATTACATAATGGTAAAAGGATCAATGCAACAAGAAGAGTGAACGATCCTAAATATATACGCACCCAAATCAGGAACACCCAGATACGCAAGACTTATAAAGAGACTTAGACTCCCACACAATAATAGTGGGAGCCTTCAACATCACTATTAGACAGATCAACGAGACAGAAGATTCACAAGGATATCCAGAACTTGAACTCAGATCTGGAACAAGTAAATTTAACAAACATTTATAGAACTCTCCACTTTAAATACACAAAATATACACTTATCAGCACCACATCACACCTACTTACAGGTTTAAATGAAATATTGGTTGGCTGTGTGTTTGTTATTTTCTTCCCTCATTTTTTTCCTGTCTCCATTATTAAGCACAATTATTGGTATAAAAGAGGTTTTCAATATCCATTTTTAGACTGCATTTTAGCCTGGGCAATAAAGCAACACTTCCATTCTCTCTCCCTCTTCCTCTCCTTCATTCTTTTTTTTTCTTTAAGAAAGAAAAAGAAAGAAATACCTGGGACTGGATTATTTATAAAGAAAAGAAGTTTATTTGGCTCGTAGAAGAAAATAAAAAAGAAATATCCCGTTTTCTTCC
>NW_016107425.1:4650610-4659775 GCF_001604975.1 Cebus imitator | reverse complement strand
TGGTTTCTCCAGGCTGGAGTGCAGTGGCACAATCTCGGCTCACCACAACCTCTGCCTCCCGGGTTCAAATGATTCTCCTGCCTCAGCCTCCCGAGTAGCTGGGACTACAGGCACACACCACCACATCCAGCTAATTTTTGTATTTTTAGTATAGACAGGGTTTCATCATGTTGGCCAGGCTAATCTTGAACTCCTGACCTCGTGATCCGCCCACCTTGGCCTCCCAAAGTGCTGGGATTACAGGCATAAGCCACCACACCCAGCCTAATTGAAGTTTTCTTAAAATGTACAATACTAGGGAGCTTGCTATGAAAAAACTTCTGAAGTGAATACTTTAGTAAAGCAAGAAATTTTAGAAAATCATGAGTATGATTTGCTTATTCTTTCCCCTAAGTTCTAATGTATATATCAGATGATCTTGACTCAAGGCACATCTGAATTTTGGCTACTTCATAATCTATTCTTTGCAGCTCTTTGCAAAATAAATTGCACATGTTACTTTTGAGGCCTGGACTCAGCCAATGTCTTAGGGAGACTTTGACCCTCATGAAAACCTGGGCACTTAGAAATGACTCATCTCGGCCTTGCTGCCCTCATTTGAGGTCCCAAGACATTTTTATAGGCATAGCTTTCATCACTGGAAAATCCTGGGTTTATTTAAGGATCTGAAGAACACTCCATACTGGCCTCAGCTATCTGTTCACAAAACATTAAAAATGTTATCTTTTTCCCCCTACTAATCATATAATTTGGGAGACATTCATTTTGGAAAATAATGTGCTGCTGATAATACTTTTGTTGAATTGTGATGGGATATTTTTGGTTGGTGGGCTACATTTGGGGAGGGTGGTTAGATAGCACAGTATACTATACACTACTGTAGTTTGAGAAGAACTGAGGCAAACGTAAAAATATTTTAGCTGAATAAACTAGGCAGCAGCTCCCTCTTGTGTTGAAAATTAAGTACTACAGACAATTAAAGTATGGGAAAGCATCCCTTCGTACACATAACTGAGATTTTCCCAGTAGTTTTATGTCCAATAAAAGTATAGTGCTCAGTAACTCTTTATTTTACTTTATTTTTATGTTTTTGAGACAAGATCTTGCTCTGTCGCGTAGGCTGGAGTGCCCTGGTGTGCTCCAGCCTCAATCTCCTGGACCCAAGCAGATCCTCCCAACCTCAGCCTCCTGAGTAGCTGGGGCTACAAGTACGTGCCACCATGCTGGGTTAATTTTTGTATTTTTTGTAGAGACGGGGTCTCTCTAAGTTTCCTAGGCTGGTCTTGAACTCCTCAGCTCAGGGGTCTGCCCTCCTCGGCCCTGCAATGTGCTGGAATTCCAGGTGTGAACCACCATGCTCGGCCAACTCTTGATTCTAATAGCACCATCTGCTGCCATTCATTTTATTTAATTAATTTTCCAACATTTGAGGAGCATTCACTGGCTGCTAGGAAGCAGAGACATTAGGGTGACGACACAGCTTCAGGGCCCAAATTGTTCACACGGTCTGGTCCATCTGATGCCACCTTTTCTCATAATGCTGATCCCCTGTCAACGGTGACCTATGCTCTGAACTGCCCCCTTCCTCTCCCACCTCCCACCCCCCCACCCCACGACTGAGTCCCGCTCAGGCCTGTTCCCGCTGCCTCCCCTTGGAGGACCAGTTGTTTTCTTGTCTTGTCACCCTCCTGTAGTAACTCCTTGAAAGCAGCAGCCCAGGGTCATCCAGCCTCAGTTTTCCCACAGCCTCTTGTTCAGCATTAGTCCACTTCGTATTCAAATGCATATTTATTCCATTTAATTTAATTCAAACAAATGAAAAACAACAGAGCCTCACAGCTATTAATAGTTTAAAAAGGGTTTTAATAGAGAACTGTATTTGACCTCCTTGTATGTATAACCAACAAAAGTGTAGCTATTGTTTTGCTGCTGCCGTGAACCTAAAATATCTGAGACAGGTCTCAACCAATTTAGAAAGTTTATGTTACCAAGGCTAAGGATGAGCCCGTGACACAGCGTCAGGAGGTCCTGACAACATGTGCCCAAAATGGTTGGGGTACAGCTTGCTTTTATACATTTTAGGGAGACATGAGACATCAATCAATATGTGTAAGATGTATATTGGTTCAGTCCAGTAAAGTGGGACAACTAGAAAGAGAGGCAGGCAGGGGTGGAGGGGTGTCTTCCAGGTCATAGGTAGATAAGAGACGTAAAACTGCATTCTTTTGAGCCCTTGATCAGCATTTCACTGAGTCTGGCTCAGTGAACCTGCTTTTACATAGACAACAGGGCAGAGGAAGCAATCAGGTATGCATTTGTCTCCGGTGAGCAGAGGGAGGACTTTCCATCTAGCACCTGTGAAGATTGGCTATTATATTAGTCTACATTGCCAGGGTGAAATTCAACACAACTGTTTTAAGGTGAAAATCTTGAGGCCCATATGGAATTTCCCTGTGGGCAAATTGTGAGGGTGGGAGGGAGGTAGCTCTCTAATCTGTTAGCTATCTTATTTAGAAATTAAAATGGGAGACAGGTTTGCCTGATTTAGTTCCCAGCTGGACTTTTCCCTTAGCTTTGTGATTTCGAGGTCCTGAGATTTTTGCATCACCAAAATGTATGTTGAATTTTTCTCATACGTTTAAGTGATAACATAATGACCCATGTGGAAGGTAAGATTTATTTTATCCTAGAAACCATGGTGTTGGAGAAATCCTGCCTGTCATGAAAGGATGGTGGACGCCGTGCCAGGCATTGGAATGCAAATGTGTGTCCTGGCTGAGCCACTGTCCTGCCTGTTCCACATGTGGGATGACAAGCTTCTCATCAGTGATTCTCAGACATGGAGATTTTAGGTAAAATATTTAAAATAATGTTTTCCTGTACAAACATGAGGTTGCCAATGTCTTACTTTGTTAAGTAGAAACAGTTTCTTAAATCATCATTTATTATCACCGTCACTTTATTAAAAAAAGATGAAATTTTAACACCAAAAAGTAGGAAGGTCATAATCTTGAATAAAAACAGTGCTTTCAATTGAATGCATATTAACTAATTCTAGATCACTTATAGAATCTCAGAGATTGTTTCAAATTAGACCCCTCATTTACAGAAAAGAGCCTGGGGCTGAAATGTGTAAACCAAGACAAGCTATTTATCTCCAAAGGTAGGTAAGTGGCTTGTCCTGACTCATTTCTACCAACCAACCAGGCAGAGCCAAGAACCCCGGCAAGCACCTGTAACTTCTTGCCTGCCACTGCCCACCACCAGGCCACATGCAGGGCCTCCTTTTAGGATCTGGCTGTGATAATGCACCTCCCCTCCTTAGAAGAAATAAAATTTCTTTTTTTTTGAGACCGAGTCTCGCTTTGTAGCCAGGCTGGAGTGCAGTGTTGCGGTTCAATGGAACCGCTGCCTCCTGGGTTGAAGTGATTCTCCTGCCTCAGCCTCCCAAATAGCTGGGACTACAGGCGTGCACCATCACGCCTGGCTAATTTTTGTATTTTTAGTAGAAAAGGGATTTCACCATGGTGGCCAGGATGGTCTCGATTTCTTGACCCGATGATCTGCCCACCTAGGCCTCCCAAAGTGCTGGGATTACAGGCATGATCCACCGCACCAGGCCAGAAGAAATATATATTAAACAGTAGCTGGCCTTACTGGACTTGCCTGCCTATCTGAGGGCAAGCTGTACTTTTACAAGATTCTGTGTAGGCCCTGGATCAGCAAAGCTGATATATATTCAGCATCGTGAATATATGTCACAGAATTCTGAATACGCAAGCACAAAATTCTGTGCTTGGTTAGGGGAATGAGCAAAATACTGGAAAATAAAGCTGCTTAGAGATTACCTGGGAGATGTTGGAGCCTTTGGAAGCCATCATAGAGCTTTAAAGTCCGCTGTGACCAGACCCTACACCAGAGGTCCTCTCCTCAGAGTGATTTGGTTGTCACAAGCTATTGAGGGCTGGGAGCGTTACTGACATCTAGTGGGCAGAGGCCAGGGATGCTGCTAAACATCCTGCGACACACGGGACAGAGCCACAACCAAGAATTGTCCTGCCCAGGATGTTAAAACGGCCTTGAACAAGTAATCTTTTTTTGTCTCATAGTAGGTGAGGATGATCAAGAAATCAGGTCCCCGGAGTCAAGGGTCAGAGTGAAACTGCCTGATGCCCAAACCTGTGGGAGGGAATTACAGGGTGAAAAAGAACTCTCGCATCCAGCAGAGGGAAAAGGTGGACAGAAGAGAGGCGTCCAGCGTGTGCCTCTTGTCCACCCTTTACTCTCTTTCTCCCTCTCCTGGACCCAGCCACGTGGCTTGGTTGGTTGGGCAGTAGGGGAGTTTGCAGCATTGGCCTTGTGGTGTTGGAGGGAGAAAGGGGAGCGAGGGATCAGGGAACAGACCCTCCTTGCTGAGAGCCGCACTGCTCTTCCCTCCTGGCCACAAGGTGGACGACACAAAACAAGAGCCTGCAATTGTCTCATGCTTGACTTTTTCCAAAGCTTTCCAAATGCCTCTTCTACACTGTCATTCTCCACACAACCAAGCCCTCTGATTTCCGGAAGAGGCCAGTGTTGGAATTCGCTTCCTCTTGCTCCAGGACTAATATTAGAAAGGATACAAGTCCTCCTTGGCCTGTAAGGGTTTGGGCCCTGTCCGCTGTGTACCCAAGTTCTAGCCCCAGGGAGTTCCTGCAGCTATCGGTCAGGCAGCAAGAGGCATGCAGGCTCTGCAGAACAGGGACTCGCTCGGCTCACAGCGTGGACTCTGCTCAACACAGCCTGTTGATGAGGCTAAAACGCGCTTTGAGCACAGCCTTGGCCTGGCCATTTGCAGCACATCTCATGCCACGCTTCAGCATGCCTATTGGAACAATAGGCACAGCCATTGTTTCAATTTTAACAGATGAGAAACCAGGCTTGGAAGAGTTAGGTGACTGCAGGTTGCACAGGCACACCTTGCTGCAGGTGAGAGAGGCAGGGTATGAACCCGGCAGTCTGGCTCCTGCTGAACTATGGCCCAAGGTGTGAGGCTGTGAGGGGCCCTCCATGGCCCAAGGCTGGGCTGGAGAGCACAGGTAGCAAGCGCTGAATAGCACTTACCACCCAAGGCACTTAAGCACACTGTGACCCTACGAGGTAAGGGTTCACAGATGACAAAATAAGCATAGGGAGGTTAAGTGACTTGCCCAAAGTGACACAGTAATGCTAGAGCTGTCAGTGCTTCTTCGTCAGCACCTCTTGACCTTTAATGTGCACATGTGTGATCACCTAGGAATCTTGTTAAATTGCAGATCCAGGCTCAGTCAATCTGGGGTATTGCCCAAGACCCTGCATTTCTACCAAGCTTCCTGGTGATGCCGATGCTGCTGGTTTGTGGGCCAAGAGTCAGGCAGTCAGGCTTTACCCTATCTTTGCCTCTTGGTAGTTCAGCTGCCTTTTATCCTCAATTAGGCTTTCCCAAATGGATCCATGTGTTAGCAGTCATAATTTGAGCTAATATTTATCAAGTGCTTACCAAATATTAGGCCCCGTATTAAGAGCTTTATATGGATTCTCTATTTGATTAAATGAGGTAGGATACAGTTATTGTCCCCATTTTAGTTTTTCCCATTTTTCACTTCCTAAAATGTTGGTTATAGAAAAGCAGCTTCACATTTAGTCTTGGTACCAAGTAGTCAGCTTATTTAATATAGCGGTATGATATTATACTGAAGATTAACCATTACTCGGTGAATACTGGCATTGTCTCCATTTTACGCATGGAGAAACTGAGGCTCAGAGAATTCAAAGAAATTGCTGAAGGTCTCAAAGCCAGCAGGAGGCAGGGCTGGTTCCATTTATCTTTGCAGGGAAGTAGGGCATTGCTAGCTCATTTTGTATGTGAATAATAACTAGGTGGAGAGAGTATTCGACGTTTTAAGGCAAGGCCTGGAATCCCTCTGGTTCTCCTAACACAAAACTTTTTCTGTCTTTCCCTCCCTAACCATGAGCAAATGATTCCAATAAGAGAGATGTCTTCCCAAGCTAGTATTCTCAGACAGATCTGACAGAGTCCTTAGCCAATCCATCATCATCCCCAGGGACTTGAACTAACTTTCTTAGCAAAGCTGCCCCCTTTTCAAAGTCCATTATGCTGGTTAGAATCCCTGGAGGCCTGCAGCATCTCAGGGCGTAATCAGAAGCCTGCCCTGCTCCTAGAAAGACGCCTCTATTGCAGAGGGAGAGCAAATCCCCAGAGATACTTATCACCAACTTAATCAGTGGCTGTGTGCCAGGTATGTCAAGTCTGAGACCTGATTTGAACTCTCAATAATTCTGTGCAAAACTCCACAAGGCATGACTTGTTTTCCTGCCCCTTATTCCTCTCTTCCCCCACTCTTCTCAGGTACTGTGCCACTCTCTCTCTATCCCACACTCCTCTCTTCATTCCTCAAACTTGCTTTCCGGAAAGGATCTCTTGTATACTAAGCCCATGAGCAAGAGCATCAATTAACAAGAGAGCATCAATTAACAAGAGAGCCTCAATTAAGCCAGGTACTGTGAATGGGAATGGATGACTCAGACTAAAAAATTCCTGCTCTTGGGGAGCTTATAGTTTAGTGGGGGTCATAGATGTGGAAAGAATTTCAGTAGATAGAGGTAGCTTCTCAGATGTAGGCACGTCAGTAGCACTACAGGAGCCCAGAGGGCTTCTCAGAAGAGACGACGTCGCAGATGAATTCTGAAGATTGGGTCAGAGGCAGCCAGTGGGAAAGGCATTCCAAGCAGAAGGAACAGCATGAGCAAAAGCACAGAGGCGTGAAAACAGCTTTGGATGTGCAGAAGCCGTTCTGTACTGGGGGTTGTAAGTATAGTTCCATACTTGGCTGAGTACAAGCTGGGAGAACAAAACAGGGCCAAGGAAGGCCGTGAACGCCACATCAAGGGGCATGGGCTTGCTTCTCCTGGCATTTGTTCTCAAACCATGCCTCAGGGTCCACTGTGGAAAGCCAGGCATTTGAGCTCCCATCTCCAGCCCTCTCTGCCCTTCCAAGAGCAGCTCTGCCTTCATCTGCTTTAGGTATCAGGTGCTCTACATCACATTGTGTTAAGAAAGTTTCCTGTGGCCAAAAGACATGTGGAACCACTGTTGTACCTGATGGGACACCATGTCAAAGGAACTCAGGATTTCAGGGATCAGGGAGAGTTTGCATTGGGGGTTTTCTCTCTCTAGGTAGGTGCCATGGGGAGCATTCACTCTCTACAGACCCAGAAGTGGCCACTTCATTTCCCAGTTCCATTCTGAGATGAGTGGGAAGTCAGTGCCCTGGCCCACCTGCTCCCTCCAGCCCCTCTGGGTCCGTTCTCTCCAGTTTAGCCCTCAGATCTTATCACTCTGGTGATCCTTAACAAGAAGCTGGGCTTATAGGTATTGACAGCCCACACTGTGCCGTAGAACTGACCTTGCTGCTGACATCTATCTGTTTTAAAGCTTGCTGGGCTTCTCATTTGCCCACCACGCCTTACTTCTTTTACTAATTGCCCGTTTAAGCCATTCTTTTCTTCCTCTCCTGCGAGAGGACCTTGCTCCCAGCACTCCACACCTGCCTCCCTCGCCTGCCTGTCACTTGATCAGGTTGCAAAATGTCCAGTTCATATAAGCCCCCAAGTCCCTCGGCCCCCATCCATCAGGACTGCTGCTCTGCCCCACCCCTTCCTCTCACGCTGCCTGGCTGAGAGGTCCAGGAAGGCAGCCTCAGTAATTCATCCTCCAGCACCACCTTCTGAGGGCGCCCATCACTGCAATGCCTGTGGAATCACTGAGCCATAGGGAGTCAACTTTTTTTTTCCTCTATAGGAAAACACTAGTCCAGAGAGCTCTAAACATTCTGAATGTGCATAGCATCAATAAAATTTTTTGAGAATGCACCTTTAATGGATTGATATTGATGTATTTGTAAATAATAATCATATATTACTGTCATAATCCATTTTGTTAAACATACACAAAAATACAAATTAAAACAAAGATAAATGATGTTTTTAGATGTTATATTTATTAATGGTATAAAAATGCTCTCATTTTTTAAACGAAAAAAGGGCAATGAAATAATCTGACAGGCGTGGTGGCTTATGCCTATAATCCCTGTAATCCCAGCACTTTGGGAGGCTGTGGCGGGCAGATCACCTGAGGTTAGGAGTTTGAGACCAGCCTGGCCAACACGGTGAAACTCTGTCTCTACTAAAAATACAAAAATAGCCCAGCATTAGGGTGCATGCCTGTAGTCCCAGCTACTCAGGAGGCCGAGGCAGGAGAATGCTTGAAGCCAGGAGGCGGACTTTGCAGTGAGTTCTAGCCTGAGCAACAGAGCAAGACTCTGTCTTGGGAGGGGAAAAAAAAAGAAAATGCAATGAAAATATCCTAAGGAGACTATAATTGAATATGTTTCTGTTTAAAAAATTAATACACTTTATTTTGTGAGGTAGTTTTAGGTTTACAAAAAAATCCAACAGAAAGTACAAAGAGTTCCCAAACACCCCCTTATCACCACCCCCCATTTCCCTTATTAATAATGTCTCATACGAGTGTGGTACATTTGTTGCAATTGATGAGCCCATATTGATATGTTATTATCAACTAAAGTCCATAATTTACATTCTGGTTCACTCTTAGTGTTGTACATTCCATGCGTTTTGACAAATGTAGGAGACATACATTTACCATTATAGCATCAAACAGCATGCTTCCACTGCCCCAAACCCCCTGGGCTCCCCTATTCATCCCTCCTTCATTCCCTCCCATGAACCCCGGGCAGCAACAGCTTCATTATGTTTTAAAACCTTGGCTTAAACCTATGTTGTAAAGGGATCTCAAGGTCCAATTCTAAGTTTGCTACTTGCTTTTGAACCACCCTGACCCAGTGGAAGAGCCCTCACAGAGGCTCATAGCTCCAAAGAGGAAGAGCAGCACTGAGGGCATGTAGGAAATCACAGTCATTTTTCATCCCAACCACCAATTATCTAAAGGTCTTTATTGAAATTTTCTCTTCTCTGAAGTCAATCTTTGTTCTTGCAAGCTTATTAGCAGCTCATGCAGTTTATACCTTTTACACGTGGCTCAGACACCACCCTTTCTAAAATGCTTTGGAAGATCTTTTTTCTTTTCTTTTCTTTTCTTTTTTT
>NW_016107425.1:4638943-4650380 GCF_001604975.1 Cebus imitator | reverse complement strand
AGGTTTAACAGACTCACAGTTCCACGTGGCTGGGGAGACCTCACAATCATGGTGGAAGGCAAAGGGCACATCTTACATGGCAGCAGACAAGAGAGAATGAGAGCCAAGTAAAAGGGGAAACTCCTTATGAAATCATCAGGCCTCATGAGACTTATTCACTACCAAGAGAACAGTATGGGGGAAACTACCCCCATGATTCAATTATCTCTCACTGGGTCCCTCCCACAACACCCTGAGAATTATGGGAGCTACAATTCAACAGACAGGATCTCATTTTGTTGCCCAGGCTAAACTGCAGTGGCACAATCATGGCTCACTGCAGCCCTGAGCTCCTGGGCTAAAGCGATCTTCCCTCCTCAGCCTCCTGAGTAACTGGGACTACAGGTGCACACCACCACACCTCGCTTTTATATATTTTCTGTAGAGACAAGGTCTCACTGTATTGCTCAGGCTGGTTTTGAACTCCTGGGCTCAAGTGATCCTCCTGCCTCAGCCTCCCAAAGTGCTAGTATTACAGGCTTAAGCCACTGCACCTGGCTTCTTTGGGAGATTTTTAAACAGATCCAAAATCCTTCCCTGAGTTTTTAGAATATAGAGATATAAGAGTTTTTATAGATAGTAAGCTTCTTTATTTTTTAAAACAAAACCATAGGATAATGGGAACATTTTTAAACACATGTTTTCAAAAATACCCTCTCCATAGTACAAATTTCTTTTCAAAAGCCATTTCTCTCTCATTGCTAAAATGTCACTGTACATTAAAGGAATAGATAAAGGGAAGCTATTCTTTTCTAAACTATTGAATAGGTAGCACACTGCTGATAGCCATTTATAATCACAGGAAAGAACAGCAACTTTGGCTAGGCACGGAGGCTCACACCTGTAATCCCAGCACTGTGGGAAGCCAAGGCAGGCAGTTTACCTGAGGTCAGGAGTTTTAAACCAGCCTGGCCAACATGGTAGAACCCCATCTCTACTAAAAATAAAAATTAGCTGAGTGTGGTGGCACATGACTGTAATCCCAGCTATTCAGGAGGCTGAGGCTGAGGCAGGAGAATCGCTTGAACCTGGGAGATGGAGGTTGCAGTGAGCCGAGATCACACCATTACACTCCAGCCTAAGCAACAGAGCAAGACTCCCTCTCAAAAAAGAACAGCAACTTTAGGACACTTTTTGAAAAAAATAGCATGTATGTTTTTAAGTTTACAAAAATTTTTTTGGATGAGTAATATTTGTAAGTGCTTGAACCCAGATGATAAATATTTGCAAATTACAGAATATATTCATAGTTAATCCTATCTCACAGATCTTACTGTTTAGTATTTTGTTACACATATTTTGATTTTTTATATTTAATGTATATTTAACATCTGTGATTTTTAAAACTCATTGCAAAGTGTGGAGTTCATTGCTCTCCCAGGTCCATGAGACATGATCACTGTGGTTTCCTGTAAGCACCTTCTTTTTGTAGTGAGCATGTATTGGTTGTCTTTTATCCCTCTTCTGACACAAGTAACCCTTCTGGTGGTGTAATGTACTTTTTGTTTGCACATGTTCTTGAAAATGGGTCTTATAATTTTGTATACAAGTATCTTTACTTTGTGTAAACGCTCTTGGATTATGTATCACATTTTATTTCTTACTTTTCCCAGCAATTTCCTGTGTCTGAATTCCATCCAGGGTGCTCTGTGGGTGTCTCATGCACAGCTCTACCGCAGCACCCTCCCATGTGCACCTGCTACTCTTTGCCTTTCCATTCTCCCAGGGATGGGACCCACCACAAATAATGCTGCAGCAAATGTTGTCATACAGGTCACTTTATGGACTTGTTTGAAGATACTTTTTTTTTTTTTTGAGACGGAGTTTTGCTCTGTCGCCCAGGCTGGAGTGCAATGGCGAGATCTCAGCTCACTGCAACCTCCGCCTCCCAGGTTCAAGTGATTCTCCTGTCTCAGCTTCCCGAGTAACTGGGACTACAGGCGCATGCTGCCATGCCTGGCTAATTTTTTATACTTTTAGTAGAGACGGGATTTCACTCTGTTAGCCAGGATGATCTTGATCTCCTGACCTCATGATCCACCTGCCTCGGCCTCCCCAAAGTGCTGGCATTACAGGCATGAGCCACCATGCCCAGCCTGAAGATACTTTTTTAAAAAGCCACATTGAAGACAGCCTGTAAAGATTCCACGCACAGCCCTATGTCAGAGTACACAGAGAAAGAACCAAGGAGTGTTGGTGCCCCCATCAGTTCCTCCATGTTGTGCACGTCCCTTCCTCTCTCGTGATATTTCTTGTACTGCAGGTGATGTTGTCATGGGATCCTTGGGGTGTTGCCTCACTAGCCAGAAACTTCTGTGCCCAGTGGCACCTTTATCCAAGTTTTGTTTGGGCCTGCTGGGCTCATTCCACCCACTTGACCTGGCAGGTTGAGCTTGGCTTATGCTACTGGCCCAGATCCCAGGCCTGCCAGGGGCAAGCCAGGTGTAGAGCAGCGAGGGGTATGTGAGTGAGCAAGTGCAGGATCCAGCCACTGAGGTGCGGCACACAGCTCCAGGAGCTGGCATGGGTGCCTGTGGCTCCCTGCGAGGCTGTGGCTGGACCAGGTATACTGCAAATGGCTTCCACTGTGGGCACAAGGGAACGTAGTGGTGCCTGGAAGCTTGGAGATGCTGGGACCTGCAGAGCCCCAAAAAGGGCATCATAGCCCTGGCTCAGGTAGCTCTTATATCTGGGCTCCCCTAAGGGCTGAAGCTCTTCTCTCCTTCTATCTTCTTTCCTTCTCATTGCCTGCAACGTGGTGAGTAGGGGGTCATGTTTCAGCCCTGTTTGTGTTACACCTCTTTCAGTCCCATCACTCAGGGGGTCCCGAGTTCTTGTCCCACATCTGGGAAGAATGAGGTAAGTGGACAACTGAGGGTGAGCAAGACAAAGAGGTGCTTTATTTAGTTACAGTATAGCTCTCAGGAGACACAAAGTGGGTAGTTCCTATCCGCAGGCAGTCGTCCTGTCCAGTCTGGCCAAGTCTGGCTGTATCCAGGGTTTTTATGGGCTTCATAGGGGAGGGAGTGCCTGCTGATTAGTCTATGGGCGGCCATGGGCCCAGTAAAAGCCCCGTAAGTTCTCACTCCAATCTGCAGATCTGGCAGCCCAGCCCCATGGCTTAAAGGTGGAGCCTCACTGGGGACCTGCTCCTTTCCTCCCAGAAGCCTGTCTGCCTCCTGCCACCATCACCCTACCATCCACAGTGCCGGAGGCACCAGGCTGCTCATGCTGAGGGGCACCTGCAAGCCTGTGCTGAGATGCCTTCACCTCCCCGCTCAGCCTCCCTCCCACTCTTGTCAGTGTTTGGAGGGGGTAAAGGTGGCAGGAGGCTCATATGTCAGCGCTGCCCCAAGTATGCACATACCCGGCCAGGTCATTATAGCTCCTGGGCTTGGCCACAACTTTGCTCCGAAATTGGAGCAGGTGCCAGAAGCACGGAGAGACCAAACAGCAGGAGGAGGCTCTTTCAAACCTGCAGGGGGAAGGAGCTTCCTGGGCCCCCAAGAGCACAGGGATGCCCAGGTCTGCAACTATAGCTGGGCAGCTGCAGCTGCACCCAGGAGTGCAGGGCTCCCACGCCACCAACTTGGAAGTGGGTAGGGCTCCTACCTGTCCCTGGCTCCCTCAAGCTACATGGAGAGCACCTCTGTCAATCTATTACCTATTAGTAAAGCTTTCATATGTTTTAGATAAAAGATAATTACATATGGAAATGACAATATTTTCTTTCTTTACCCTAAAGCATCATTTTGAACATCTGGGGAGCAGACAACTTACTCTGAAGACCACAGCATCTGTGTTCTTTGTCTGGGTGACTTTGGATAAATGCAGTTTTGCTGCTTTGCAACAGGTCTGCTATGGAAGGGGACGCTTTGTATGCAAAGAATGCCAGAAAGGTGGAACCCAGCTCTGTCATGAGCTTGCTGAGGTGCTCATCTGCATGGTGGCAGGCAAGATGGGTTCCATTCCTGTGGAAACAGCATCTGTGACTTCCTTTGGAACTTCTTCTGCCCCTGTCTCAGTGCATACGTTCGAGTGGGGCAGACGCTCCCCATAGTTCTAGTGGCCACATGACTGGGCTGGCCAATCAGCATATTGCATTCTTCCTGTCTCACGGATAGGTTCTGGAATGGACACAAGGTCCAGTGTGACTCAGTCCAGGACTGGGGCCAGGAAAGAGAACCTCTCTCCACTGAGATAACAGCATAACATAAGCCTGAGTTGCTGAGGTCACCACAAGGAGAGGGTCTGTCTGACAGTGGGGCCCATTCAGAGACAAGCAGAATGGAGAGCAGGGATCAGTGAGCTGGGTGATGAGGTCACATAAGCGAGGGGTCCAGCCCCATCTGACCTTTGCCTCTAGACTTTTCAGGTGCATGAGCCAATACAATACAGGCCACCTTTTGCTTTCAAAAAAGGTAATGGCCTTTTTTGAAATCAGTAGTCCACTCCCTCAGGGCCTCAGTTACTTCACAAGTTTTTTCTAGCCCCTTCCTGTTTAAGGCCCAAGTGTATACTTTCTTCCTTCTTACTCACTCTCTGAAGACCATCTTCTGTCCATACTTATCTCCATCTCCATATTGTTTATATTTTTAATTTTCTGTACACGATGATGCTTTGACATCTTAAAAACCTTTTTGGCTGAAGACAGGCTGCTCCTCCTCGTAGGGTAACCAGTTATTATAGACAGCAAAACACTCAGCTAGCAACAACCCTGTGATATGCAAACTAACTAATCCAGCACAATGCCTCCTCTATCTGGCCATACACCCAAAAGGCAATATTCCTCTGCCTTAGTCATCCTAGGGACAGGTACCAGGCAACTAGGAACCATCCCTATAGCTCAGAGCCCTTGGAAATTATTCAAACTAGCCAGGCTTAAACTGTTTCCCCTGCACCACCCTGCCTTTCCCACAAAAACTCCAAAAAAGGTAATGGCCTAGGCTCTCCCACCCCTCCTGTCCCTTCGGACCCTGACCCACTCTGGTGCTTTCTGACGTGGCCCTGCCATGCCCCCTGTTTCTAGGATGTGAGATCATGGTAAACTTTTCCTCTGAACTTCTCCTGGGTCTCCTCTTGTGGCCCCACCTGACTGACCGTCACCTAAAAGAACACAAAACAGTCTCCTTCTTGGGCTTTCCCTGGGCTGGTGCAGCTGATAATTTGCCCTAAAAATGAGAAAAGGAAGTTACCAGAAGGAAGAAGAAGGACAAGGGGCTTTCTGTCCTTGGACTATTGAGTGTTAACTTCAACAAAAATAAACCAACGTGTGTTTGCTTCTTAAGAGGACTATCCATTAAGAGGTACTAATCCTGTGGGTGCATTTACATTGCAATAAGTAATTTTTTAAAGAGGATTTGTCCCATGTTTCTTTACTATACATTTTAATTTTTTATCTTCTAAATGTCCACCATAAGGGATATATTAATATTTACGTTGAGAACCTTCCTGAGGATGAGTTCATCTAAGTCAATGTTAATGGATAGTCTTCTTTTTGTGTGTGTACCTCTTTTATCCTATTCCATTTCTCCTCTCTCAATTTCCTATTATCCCTGGCTCTTCAAAATACTTTTGGATGGTTTAACTAGTGTCCCCATTACCTTTTAAAGAGTTGTCTCATCAGCCAGACATGTGGCTTCTCCCTGTAATCCCAGCACTTTGGGAGGCTGAGGTGGGTGGATCACCTGAGGTCAGGAGTTCGAGACCAGCCTGGCCAACATGGTGAAACCCCGTCTCTACTAAAAATTCAAAAATTAGCGGTGGCGCACACCTGTAGTCCCAGCTACTCAGGAGGCTGAGGCTGGAGAATCTCTTGAACTTGGGAGGCAGAGGTTGCAGTGAGCTGAGATTGCACCATTGCACTCCAGCCTGGGTGACAGAGTGAGACTCTGTTTCAAAAAAAAAGTTTTCCCCAGATCACTCATATTTTAACTGCAACTTTATACAGCATTTAAAAAGATAAATATCAATTAGCACAGGAAAGTAAATGTAACCCTCCCTGACATCTCCCATGCCTCCCCCTCCAGCAGGCTTAAAGCATGAAAGCAACTGTTCAAAAACTCTGATTTGCATGGGGAGTCCCTGCAGATGTAGCCATCAGGAGGGAAAAGCCTGCCTTGAGCCAAAAGACTGGGTTCACCTAATTTTTTCTATTGTATTGTTTCCACTTCTCCTTGGGCCTTCCAGCTGCACTGTGTTCTCTGCTGAAGTGATGCTCATGGATCCTTGTTATGAGTGGAGAATAACCTCTGGAAAACCTTGTGCCTTTGGCAGCCCCTCGGGTCTTCAGCGGGCACCTTCATTCATTTCTGATCACTGAGCAATGACAGGCATCAGAAGACAGGAGCAGAACAGACACCTTTCATGCCATTAAGTCCATTCTCCAGAAAAAATAAAACCTACAGCCCACATAGGCTTCCTGACACACCTACCCTGGATCTGCCAGTTATGAGTTTAAACCCCTGTACCTTTCTCACTGGCCCAAAAGTAAGGAGGACCAAGAACCAATGATTGGATCAAACACCTCTGGAGGTGTGCTTCCTGCCACCACCCCTCCCTGCCCACGATCCTGGAAACTCAGGATTAACTGCTTTTCAGTTCTTCTATGAAGGAACCATGGTGTCCTGTTCCCAGGAAAGATGCATTAGGGAAGAGCGGTGCCTGCCCATGCCATGTTTTCCACTCAACCCTCCAGTGCACTGCCACCATTCCCCACCTGCTCCAGGCCAGGGAGGCTGACCTGCATGGACAGCATTGTGGGCTTTCTAACCTCTGGCTCTTGAGTGGGCTCATATGATGGGTGAGCTGGCAGGAGAGGAGTACAGACCTTTATCTACCTGGCCATACACCCAAAAGGCAATATTCCTCTTTCCCTCATCCCACTAGGTCACCGGGGCTTGCCATTATTCTTGAATCATCTAGGGTTGCAATTCCTAGAGCTGAAGCCACCCTCTCCAAGTTCCGGCTCACATTCCCTCCTCTTCAGGCCCATGGTAGTAATGGCCCCCTGCTGTTCCAGCTCTGTAGCATGGCACCAGTCTTTGTTCTTTTTCCTAAACCCCTTTGTAAACAACTCCTTCACTAAACTTTCCTATAGCACCTCATTTGAGAAGCTTTCTGTTTCCTGATGGAGACTGCCTGTTAAACAATCCAAACAGTAGCTTCAGTTAGCCACTTTTTGGTTCCTAATGTGATACTGAGTCTAACAGGAAAATGGGTGAAAGTACTGGACAATGATGATGATGGTGATGGCAGCAACAAAAACAATGAACTTTTCTCCAGTGCTTATTAAAGTCAGACACTATTTGTATTATTTGACATGCATTAACTTACTTTAAGCCCAAACTCCTTAGTGAAGAGCGAGGAAGGAAGCCTCTAAGATGACCTCAATGACCAGTGCTAGCTGATATTCACATTCATGTGTCACACTCTTAAGTGTGGACTGTATTTAGAGACTTGCTTCTGATGAGTAGAATATATCTTTCAAGTCTGGTTACAAAAGGACTGTGGCTTCCATCTCAAGTGTCCCCTCTTGCTCAGTCACTCTGAGGGAAAACAGTTGCCATGTTGTGAGCTGCCCCAGGGAGACACCCACATGGCAAGGAACTGCTGTGTCCAGCCAACAGCCAGCGAAGACCTGCATCTTGAAACAGCCACGTGAGTGAACTGGAAAGTAGCTCGTCCTCCGGTCAAGCCTTGAGACTTGGCTGGCACCTCGACTGCAGCCTTGTGAGAGATCCTGAACCAATAATACCCAGCTTAGTTATCAGATTCCTAACCCACAGACACTAGAAGACAATAAATGTGTAAGTCACAAGTTTTAGGGTAGTTTGTTACACAGCAACAAAACATGAATACAAAGGGGCTGCCATTATTATTGTTCTCATTTTACAGATACAGAAACCAAGGCTTAGACACCTGCCCTAGGTCACACTGGAAATCAAAAAGGCAAGATTGGTAGCCAGACAACCTCACTGAGAGTTGATGCATACACCCAAAAGGCAATATTCCTCTGCAATTAACCATTGCACATGAAACAGTCTATAAGGGAATTCCTTCATAACAATTAGCTACTTCCGTTTTTATATATCGTCATTGGAAGTACAGATTGGTACCAACATTTTGGAGAGCAATTTAGTAGTATCTATCAAAAAGTGAAAACATTTCCATCTTGCCCTTCTGACTAGCTGATGGAAGTTAATTCTGTGAATTAGGATACTAAGAAGAATGTAGATGCATGAGCATTTAAGAGCATGAATGTTTATTGTGCATTTTTAAAATACAAATAACTGGAAGTAACATAAATGTCCACTAAGAGGGGCTTTGGTTGAATTATGATACATTCTGCAGTAAAAGACTATGTAGTTCTTAAAACAGAATGAGGTTGGTTTATATTTGAAGAAATGGAAAGATAACACTTGTAATCTGTGGTAGGCAGAATTCTAAGATTTTCATCCCCTGGCATACACACACTTTCTCTCACTTGTTCAATCAAACACTGATCTAAATGCTGCTGTGAAGGGATTTGTAGCTGTGATTAGGGCTGCATTTACGATAGGGAGATTATCCTCAATGGGCCTAGTGTAATCAGCTGAGACCTTAAAAGGGACTAGGCTCTTCCAGACAAAAGAAATTTGAAGTACGAGAGACATTCAACATGAGGGAGATTCTCTGTTGTTGGCTTTGAAGATGAAAGCCATGTTGCAAGGAATGCATGTGGCTTCTAGGAGCTGAGAGCAGTCCCACAGGTGACAGCCAACAAGGTAACAGGGTCCTCAGTCCCACTACCATATGGAATTGAATTCACAGGGGCCAGTGACCTGAATGAGCTTGGAAGTGGATTATTTTCTCCAGAAACTCCACATAAGAATTCAGCCTGCCAGTGATATCTTGAACAGAAAACCAGATCATACCATGTCCTGACTTCTACAGAACTGTGAAATAATAAATGGGTGCTGTCTTGCGCTGCTAAATGTATAGTAATTTGTTACACAGAAGCAGGAAGTGAATGCAACAGATTAGCAGAAAAAGGAAAGGAAATTAGAAGATGTACAATATTATCCCATTCACCTGGCTTTCATTAATTATTTGTTGATTAATAAAAATAAAAATATATAGAAAAAAGATACAGGAAGAATATATCCTACTATTAATAGTGGTTATCTCTGGTGAATGGGATTGCAGGAGACTCACTTTCTATGTTTTATGCTTATGAAATATTTGAGTTGTTTAGAATGAGAACTATTTTTAGTAAGGAAAGAAGTGATAAAGTGAAAATATTTACTAAATTTGCTATCTCAGACAATGTTTAAATTTTATCTTGTTCAACTCTTACTGTCTGAAGTCTTTTTTGGAATAAGGTATAGCATAAATAAGTAAAATATTTAGCTCTCAAGAGCTCAGTTCTTTCAGTTCTGGATATATTCATTAAATACAGGCTGGGCATTTTTTATGAGCAAAGCAGCTTCCCTCCTTCCTCCCCAACACATCCTGATTCCTCACAGTATCCCTGGCCTAGCATGGTGCTGTTGTGCCACATAGCATTCCATTTTCTCCCTGCATTGATGCAGAAAAGAAAAACCAAGCTAGTAAAGAGCCTTTAGCCAGATCTACCTGAACCTCAACAATTCTTTCCAACAATAGGCAAAACATTGTCTTCTTTTGCTATTTGGCACCAAGGAATCTGGATGCCAGTCAATTCAGGTCATTCACACCAGCAGAAACTCAAAAGAGGGAACAGAAATAGGAAAACCAAGAGACAGCATTAAATAGTGGTTAGAACAAGGGTGTTCGCATCAAAATAGTCTGGATTTGGAAAGTCACAAACTGGGTGATCTTGGGCACGTTACCTAAGCTCTGAGTCACAGTTTTCTCATCTGTAAAATGAGGACAGATATCTAAATCACAAAGTTACTGTGAGAATTCAGTGAGATAGTCTATAAAAGCATCTCACTTATTCATCAAGTGGTAATGAACGCTGAAAATGTGCTGGTGCTGGGAAGACTGCGGTGAGCCAGGTAGGCAGGTCCCTTTGCCTACTCTCTCCCCTGAGACCGGGCCTACAATCTACTGGGGAACAAGTAATTACAATAAACTTGTGCTTGTTATAAGAAGGGAAGTTCTAAGGCACTGCTAAGCTAGTTCAGAGGTCAAAGTAAGTCCTAAAATGGTAGTTATGAAGTGGTAAGCAAATACATTTATTTAATGATATTGTGCCCTGGTTAGTTTGTCCTAGTTTTACATCTCAACATCCTTCCATCTACCACCCTTCTCTTTTTCCCAAGATCACTATAACATTTCTAGCTTAGCTTAGTCTTCAAGCAGCATATAAGAAGTCATTTTTTTCTTAACAACTCCATTCATTTTGAAGTGCACATGACTACAAAGGTTTAGCATACTACCTTTGCATGCTACTAACTTCAATGTCTTCATTTTAAGCTGACATTTGGCATCACCTAAAGGAACAAGGTATCTGTGGAAGAATTTTAGGGTTTGATATTTTTTTATCTTTTTTTTTTTTAACTTTTTTCAGACTTACAATTAAGTTGCAAAAACAGTAAAAATGTTTCCACATACATATACATATATATCCAGCTTCCTCAAATGTTCACATCTTGCATAACCATAGGTAACTTATTGAAACTGTCAGAGGCATGTGAAGCAGAGCAACTCCATCTTAAATAGGAGGAGCTGGGTAAAATGTCTGGATTGCATTCCCAGACAGTTAAGGCACTGCAACTCACAGAATAAGATAGGAGTTCAGCACAAGACACAGGTCCTAAAGACCTTGTTGATAAACAGGTTGCAGTAAAAAAAGCCGGCTAAAACCCACCAAAACCAAGATGGCGACGAGAGTGACCTCTGGTGGTCCTCAATGCTACACTCCCACCATCACCATGACAGTTTACAAATGCCATGGCAACCTCAGGAGGTTACCCTGTGCTGCCTAAAAAGGGGAGGCATGAATAATCCACCCCTTGTTTAGCATATCATCAAGAAATAAGCATGAAAATGGGCAAACAACAGCCCTCAAGGCTGCTCTGTCTATGGAGTAGCCATTCTTTCATTTCTTTACTTTCTTAAAAAACTTGCTTTCACTTTGCCCTATGAACTTGCCCTGAATTCTTTCTTCCACGAGATCCAAGAACCCTCTTTTGGGGGTCTGGATTGGAACCCCTATCCTGTAACAAAACCAGAATACTACCACTGATAAAATATTATTTAAGTTTTGACCTAATTGAGAGAATTGTTAAGAGTTTGAAGGGAGAGAACCAGGGCCATTTTGGACAACTGATTACTGGCCTTATGAGTGATTTAAAACAATGGACAATTCAGAACACAATTATTTTTGGCTTTCAATGATGACATGAAGTGTGAAGAATTTTTTTTTTTTTTT
>NW_016107425.1:4629856-4638723 GCF_001604975.1 Cebus imitator | reverse complement strand
TCACCATGTTGACCAGGATGGTCTCGATCTCTTGACCTTGTGATCCACCCGCCTCGGCCTCCCAAAGTGCTGGGATTACAGGCTTGAGCCACCGCGCCCGGCCTAAGAATTTTATCTTCTTAATTTTCTTTAGTGTATATCAATGCTGAAATTTCTACAGATTCCTGAGACACATGAACTCAAGAGAGTTCTTAACTCACAAACATTTAATCATGTCCCTACAAGGTACTCTGCTGAACACTGGGGAATCAAAGATAAGATTCCTATTCACTTGTGTGCCAATACTCTGCTCATCTTTAGGGAGATTATCCCATTTAATCCTTACAACAATCCCAGGAGCCGGGAAATATTATTATCCCTATTTTATTGGAGCAAAAAAATGAGGCTTAGAGAACTAGTAAGGGGACCAGGCAGCTCCTGGGCTTAATTTCCTTGCTACACTGTGGTTAGGGCTACTGATCTGTTTTCAAGTCTGGAGTAATATATTTATATATTAAACTGCTTGTCTTCATTTTATATAAAATATAACATATGTGTATTACCATAGAAATGGTTTAAAAAGAAAGGCAAATGATTAATATACCTTAAAAAGATGGGTACATTTAGACAAAAATTTGCCAATGGGAAGTTTCCCATGCTACCAAATGTCTTTCCCAGAAGCGTCATTGTATCTGTTAAAAGCATGTCGAGATATACATGTGCACATGGGAGTGGTACAGGAGCAGAGAAAGCCAGGATCCCATGAAGCCCCCTCAGCACAGTGTAACAATTCCAAAGTGCATCTATTTGTAACTGCCCAGTGGGTTCAACTTGCCCGCTGCCTAGACAGAGCCAACTTATCAAGATGGTGAAATTGCAATGGATAAAGAGGAATTCATGCAGAGCCAGCTGTGTGGGAGACCAGAGTTTTATTATTACTAAGATCAGTCTCTCTGGGCATTCTGGGATGAGTTTTTAAAGATAATTTGGCAGGTAGGAGCTTGGGAAGTAGGGAGTGCTGATTGGTCAGATTGGAGATGGACTCATGGCGGGGTTGAAGTGAGTTTTTCTTGCTCTTTTCTGTTCCTGGATGGGATGGCAGAACTGGTTAAGCCAGATTACCTATCTGGGTGGTATCTGGTAACTGAGTTCAGGGTCTGTAAAATATCTCAAGCACTGATCGTAGGTTTTGCAATAGTGTTATCCCCAGCAGTAATCTGGGGAGGTTCAGACTCTCAGAGCCGGAGAGAGGCTGCATGAACCCTAAACTGTAATTTCTAATCTTATAGCTAATTTGTTAGTCTTGTGAAGCAGACTGGTCACCAGGCAAGAAGGGAATCTTTTTGGGAAAGGGAGATTACCAATTTTGTTTCAGTCAAAACATAAACTGAATTATTTCTCAACAGCTACACCCAGGAGTGAACAAGTACACTTTAAAGGTTAGAAGCAAGATAGAGTAGGTTGTAGGTCTGATTTCTTTCACTGTCACAATTTCCTCAGCTATAATTTTGCAAAGTTGGTTTTATATTCCCACCTTCCTGCTTTTATTCAAAGCGATACACAGCCTTGATATTTTAACAATATGATCCGATTGTTACTATACTGACCAGAACTTTTTGTTGTTGTTCCTTTCAAATGCACACTCCCAGCAGCTGCATCGTCTTGTGAGTGAATCTTAACTTTTGTTTGGGGCCTGGAGGTGGCAGCTCTCTGAACTGGTCAGAGCCTCCTTATGAGCAGGAGTTAGCTCTGGCAATGGAGTAGAGCGTCACGTTTCTCCACGTTTGCTGTGAATCCTACCGTATTTAAGGATGTGGGTGGCTGATGATAAATCCATCCCCACGGCAGCAAAACGACTCAATTCCAACTGACTGGTAGGGAGAAGCGGCATCTTTCCGAGGGAAGAGCAGCACGTTGTCCCCACACTGTAGGCAGGAATCAGATGCATGCGGACCATGGGCCTCTGTGGGGTTCACTCAGATTTTAAATCCATCTTTAAAAATGAATTTGATTTTCAGACATCTGAAAGTTGGACCCTCTTTTTTTGAGAGCAGAGGGGAAAGCGTGGGAAAAAGTGTTCCCTACGGCTGGGGGAGAGGGGACCCCCCCACGCCAGCAGCCACTAGGAGGTGGAGAGGATTCAAGGGTTGAGGGGAAAGGCCCTGGGCTAGACTCCCCTTCCAGTTCCCGCTCCTCTGCAAACTCCTGTCCCAGGCGCCCTGGCCTCGGCCCCCTCGCCCCGCAGGGGAGCGGGACGGGGGAAACCGCTGGCTCCAGCCCCAACAATCCCGCCCCGCCGCGCTCCTCTGCGGGCCGAGGCTGCGGGCGCGGAGCGTCACTGCGGGCGGGCGGGCGGAGGGCAGGGCGCGGGCCGGCTGGGCCTCGCGGCGCGTCCACATGTGGCGGGGCGGCGGGGGGGCCGGGGCGCCGAGGGGGAGGGCCCACATCTCGGCGAAGTTCCCGGATGGTCGCAACCTCCCGGCGCTGAGCGCTTTTCCTGCCCGCCCGGCTCAGCCCTGCGGACTCCGGGAGAAGTTTCCCAGAAAAAATGCCCCGCGCGGCGCGGGGCCGTGGAGTCGTCCGGAGCCGCTGTGCGGTAAGGGACGTGTCGCCTCTGGCGCGACCCGGGTCCCGGGGGTTGGGGGGACGCCGGGAGGGACTGGGCTCGACGGCGGGGCTCGGAAGAGCCGCTTGGAACGGTGATGCGGGTGGGGCGGCCGGGGACGTCGAGGCCGCGTCTCCTACAAGCGGTGGGCGCGGGCGCGCGGCCTGGGGAGGGGCGCGATTCCGGGCCCGTGGCCCGCGCGTCCTGCCGCGGCCCATGGCCCGGAGAGGAAGGGACGGTGGACGGCCGGGGTCCCGCGCCTCGGGCTGGGCGCACCGCTGGGCACCGCGGACCCCGGGCCGCCCGTTGGGGCTCGGGACCCACTATTTCCGTAGGTCCCGAGCAGGGGCTTCGCGGCGATGTCCTGGGGCCGCACCTACACCCCAGCTAGGACGGAGGGGGACGTTTGGGCATCCCCTGGGGCCGGCTCAAGCTCTGGCACCGCCCGCCAGCCTCGCTGTGGGAACCGTGCCCCTCCCGCGCTCCAGCCCGCCTCCCTCTAGGCGCTCCGGGGCTGCCCGCTTGCTCCAGGTCCGCGTAGACCTCAGAGGCACCGCCGGTCCCCGTCAGGGCTTTTCACCACGAGTGGGGACGAGGGTTAAGGGGGGAGTGCTCCCCCGAACTCTCCAGACAGCTTCACTGCAGTCTCGCGACCTCTACCTTTTTCTACTACACACACTTTTCTTTTTAAAGAAAGAACTGTTAACGTTGCGAATGTAAGGGAAAGCAGCTGACCCAGTCGCTGTGAGCCTTTGTTAATCGCTAAGAGCTCTAAGTCAGATCACTGGTGGTTGGTTAGACTTTGAGCTCTTTGCGATTAACAAAGGGTGTGGCTGTGTGAGGAACTCACCCTGGCGAGGTCTTCTGGTCCTGCTTAAATCCCGATGGAATATTCCTTCTTCAGCCACGGGCTCCTGGCCTTATTGGGTTCTCTGGGAAGCCTCTCAAGTTGGCTCAGTGACAAGGTGGACTTGGTCCCTTTCACTGAAAAGCGTGTGTCCGTTCTACCCCCTGGATGTCTCTGGATCCCGCCTCACTCCCATTCCCTCATCCCTGGCTGCGTGTAGCCTCAGACTCCAGGAGGGTGCAGCCGCAGAGCCCGTGAACAGATTCCACGCTGGGTGGGTTTTCTTTTGCCAGCTTCCCAAAGCACTTGCAAAACAATACTGTAGCTTCATTTTGAGTCGTTGGTAGATTTTTCCGTCTTCAGAACTGCTTATTTTTGTAATGGATAAAATAACACCAAGAAATGTTCTACTTTAGTTTGTAAATCACCTTTTTGTAATAACTTCTTGAGATGAGAAACCCCTTGGTAGGCTGTCAGCACTCTGCCTCTTAATCCCTTTCCAGTACACACAACACTGCCTTCTGCTATGACTGTGCGTGTCTACCTGACCCTGTCAGCCCCGCGAGGCTGCGTTTCTCCAAGACCTGGAGGTGCTATAGTCTAAATCCCCAGCCACCTGTGAGAGCCTATTACCTGTTGAATAGAAATGTTCAGACTAAACTCTGTAGATGTTATGAAACTAGTTCAGTTAATATTACCTTCCTTCCTGGGACCTACCCAACCTCTGTCATAACTTTGGCTCCATGAAAACACATCAGCTCTTTTAGGTTGTGTGATGTAGTGCAAAGAGATTTGTAAGCAAGGTAAGATCAAATTCTGGGATATTTAGAGAGAATGAGATTATTTCCAGCTGGGGAAATTCATGCCAGCTGGGGGGATATGTTCATTTTACAAATTGTCTTTAATATCTTCAACCAACTTTCTGGTGCCCTTAGGCATATCATGCAGCTTGAGCCTCACTTACCTCATTCAAGACATGGGGTTGATAGTCTTTGCTCTTCTTCCACTACAGGGTATAAGAATCAAGTAGGATAAAGGAGTGTGAAGGAAGCAGCAAAAAGCAGCATGATACAGGAGCCATCCAGATACCATGTGGTGTGTAGCACCAAGACAAAAGCTATAATGGGCAGAAAGGTGGGTGGTGAAGAGAGGGTAGAATGCCCTGACCTTGTACATTTACTGTCTCAGGTGCTATGGCCTCTTTTAGGAGACAGTATTCATTACTGGGTCTGTGTCATTATCTTTCCTATTTCAAAGTGTTCCTAACTATGGTTGTAATTTTAGGAACATAAGTGGTTTCCACAACACATACTGAGAGAATAAACGAAACAAAAGTGCCTTTTATTTGTTACTATAACCCCTTCACTTTCAAGCATCTGATATTTGGCATTTTGCCTCCCAGGGCTGTGGTCTTCCTGAAGCCTTCCCTCCAATGAGGTCTACTGAATTCTTAATGGTTTCCGCACAGAGGTCTCTCTGCTGCTGTTTCCCAGCAATCCACAATTACACCATGGTTCCTGTAGGCTTGGTAGGCTTATTTATGCCTTGTGGCTAGCAGGGACCCACACAGAATCAGGTCACAGTTGGAATCAAGCCAGATACTCACTGAGCATCTCAGGTCCCTGCTAGAGGTAGCAGCTATACTCTGTGCTAGGTAGGGGGTAGAAAGGAAGATGTAGCTCAGAAAGAGAAGAAGTCTGCACCTGAGTGCTAACTTTCTGGTAGAGATGACACACGGTTTCAAACAACAGGAATGCAGGCAGAATTTGGTAAATAAGGTGAAAAACGTACAGACCAAATACAGGGAATTCAGAGGAGTCCAGCTGGATGGAGGCAGTCATTCATTCATTTGTCCGCTTAACAAATATTTATTAAGTGTTTACTGTGTGCCAGGCATCAAAAGATTAATAAGCACATTCACATCGTGTCCCACCATCTCTGCCTCAATTGAGGAACAGTTTAGGTTTCACCTCCCTGTGACAGATGAATACGTTCTCACTGAGCCCTAACTTTCGTTTGCTAGGGCAGACATTTGTCAGTTGTTCCTCACTCTGTAGGTGTTATAGGTATGTAGGTCAAGTCAAAATAACTTGTCTGTCCCTTGTCTAGTTTTGAGTAATGAAAACTCTAGGTGTACCAAAGCCTCCAGAATATCCTCAGTTAGTTGAGTGATGTTGTTCTGCTTAACACACCTTAACTAGTGTGCTAATCCTTAGCCACAGGTGTGATGAGAAGCTTATAAAAGCTTGATTCTATAAGTCTGGGGTGAGGCCCAGGAATCTGTGTTTTGAAGACTTCCTCAGGTGATGCTGATGTGCTGCCCAAGGGCAGAGTTTCCTAATGGGTAAAGCATGGGCCTGTCCCAACACTATCTCTTACAAATTCTTTGTGTCTTCACTTTTGAAATGAGAGTAACAACCCTTCCATAGAAGGATTGTTCTAAGTGTCAGGTAAGGTCATGTATGTTAATTATTTAGCAGATTATCTGGGACTGTGTCGCTGCTCAGTCTTGGTGGACTATTCTTATTATTAGCATTAATATTATTACTATCAGTGTTAGCCTGAACAAAATACTGTTGGATATTCCTTTCTTCATAGGTAAATACCAAAAAGGCCTAAACACAGAAACTGCTTTTGATGTAAATTAACATAGAATTACCAAGTGTTTCATGCAGTCATCCCATGTATTCACAGCCCGCGAGAAGGAGAGATCTCACTGAAAAGAATCTTGTTATTGAGGGGCTGCCAGCCTGCAGTATCTGCTTACCTAGTAAAACTTACTCTGGTGAGGTTGTCAGGACAGATAAAGGGTGACACAAGACTTGTCACTTTCCTGGCCCTTTGACACTGGGAAATACCAGGTTAACGTGTTGTGGCAGTCACACAGTGGCCATCATCAGTGTGGAGATGACAGTGGATTAGATTGCATGAGATGTCGATGTAAAACACCCAATACCACTTGGTCCCAGGCCAAGTTTCTTTGGTCACAACTGCAGCACCCAAGCCATGGGGTGAGGTACAACTGCTGCTTCTTGTGGCCAGGGAACAGAAACTTTGAGTCCTGGGAAGCATGCTCAGCATTACATAGACTGCAGGTTACAAATATTTGTTGAGAAGTCAAAAATAATAGACTATGCTAGTAGTTAATAAAATTAAAATGTAGCTGAACAGGAGTTACAATCAGCTACAATTTTTGTTAGCCTTGATAAGCAGGGTTTACCATGAAGGAACATGTTGCTATGTAACATTTTAGCATTGCTTACTATGGTTATATATATATTTCCTCTTCTAATAAGCCATCTTTCCAGCAAAACTAAAACTAAATTTCTTCTTTTAATTTTCTTTTCTCTCAATTATATTAAGTGAATGAAATTCTTCAAAGCTTTCTATGATGTAGCCCAAGCATATAGAAATATCTTTCTTTCCTTTCTTTCTTTCTTTTATTCTCCCTCCCCCTTTCCCTTTCTTTGTTTAACATTATCACTTACAATATGTTATTTGAGTCATTTGATATTCAGAAACCCTGAGAGGTAGGTTCTATTTATTTATGTGGAACCTGAGGCTTAGAAAAGTTAGATAACTTTCCCAAGGTCACACAGTTAGTGACAGAGCTAGTATTCAAACTTGGAGCAGTCCGATTCCAAACATCACACCTTTAACCTTTAATTTCACCATCAGCCTTATTATGCACTGCTATTCATATACTGGGTTCCAGCTAAACTGTATTTGCCTGTCGTATGCTGTTGCATTGCCATTTCTCCCCTCCACAGTGCCCTTTCTCTTCCTTTGTATGTTGAATCTGATAAGAGTCTTCAGATTGGTCATGATTACTTGCTGAAAAGTCGAAATAATAGACTTCACTAAGAGTAAAAGAAGAATGTTGCTAAAATTAACAGGAGACACAATTACCTACAAATTTCAATAGTTTAGAAGCTTGATAGGCACGGTTCACATTATAAGAACATGCTTCTTGACAAGAGCCAAGATGTCTTGTCTACATTTGCTGATTTTGCCTTCTCTTAGTCAGTTTGCATTGCCATTGTTCTGGACTTCACCTGTGGCTTGAAATTTACCCCATCCTGTATTGCAGTCACTTGCAGGCATCTCTTCTTCCTTGTTAGATTGTAAGCTCTTTCAAGACGATCACTTTTTTAGAAAATCATTTTTGTATTATTTCAAAATAGTAGATTCTTGTATAGTAGGTTGTCAATGTTTGTTAAAGGATGGTTTATTTCTTCCACTCTATAAGATTTGAGTGAATTTTTCATGAAAGCCAAACAGATCTTTGTTTCGAAGAAGTGTATCTGGTTTCTGAGGATGCTAGGAAACAAATTTGATCCTAAGAGTGGTCCTTCACAATGAGTGATATATATATAATTCATATATATAAAACCTATACACACACACACACACACACACACACACACACACATATAAAGCCTACTCTGTTGAGGTGTGTATATATAGATATATATGTATATATATATATAAAATATGATCTTTTTGAGACAGGTTCTCATTCTGTCACCCAGGCTGGAGTACTGTGGTGCCATCAGCTCACTGCAGCCTCGACTTCCCGGGCCTAAGTGATCCTCCTACCTTAGCCTCCCAAGTAAGCTGGGATTACTGGTGTGCACCACCAAGCCCTGTTTTGTTTCGTTTTGTTTTGTTGTGGAAATGGGGTCTTCCTTTGTTGCCCCCGGTCTTGAATTCCTGGGCTCAATCGATCCTTCTGCCTCGCCTCCCAAAGGGCTGGAATTACAGGTGTGAGCCATCATGCCTGGCCACAATATGACTTTTAAAATTCATATATATAATTAGTTTTTTATATCTTCCAAATTAAAAAATAACCATGATTCTAATAATTAAGAAGTGGGAGTATTTTATTCTCGTGGGAAAGGTAGAAATTATTATTGTAGAACCTAAGAAGTGATATTTTCTGGTCTAATACCTGTATCTGGCTCACTTCTACATAAAGGAAGTTGAAACTCTTTTGTCCAGGAGTTTTGCACCCTTTGCTTTGGCTGAGAAGAGGTATAAAACCCAAGGAAAGTCTAAGCAAGACCGGGTGTGGTGGCTCACTCCTGTAATCGCAGCACTTTGGGAGGCCAAGATGGGACGATGGCTTGAGCCCAGGAGTTCAAGAACAGCTTGGGCAACATAGTAAAACCTTGTCTCTACACAAAATGTAAAAATTAGCTGGATATTATGGTGCACACCTATAATCCTAACTACTTGGGAGACTGAGGTGGATCACTCAAGCCCAGGGAAGTTGAACTGTGATTGCACCACTGCACTCCAGCCTGGGCAACAGAGTGACACCCTGTTTCAAAAACAAAATGTACGCTATAAGTAAGCAATAAACTCCGTTTTAATTATCTTAGCAGCTAATGCAAAAAGAGAAACTTGGTGGACAGTAATTATTCATAGATTAAA
>NW_016107425.1:4600159-4629731 GCF_001604975.1 Cebus imitator | reverse complement strand
AAAAAAAAAGGCAGGCATGGTGCTGTGTGCCTGTAGCCCAGCTACTCAGGAGGCTGAGGTGGGAGGATCGCTGTGCCTGGGAGGTTGAGGCTGCAAGCGAGCCATGATCATGCCACTGGACTCCAGCCTGGGTGACAGAGTGAGACCGTGTCTCCAGAAAAATAGTAATAACCAGCCTGAGTGACCGAGTGAGACTCTGTTTCAAAAAAATAATGAAAGGAAGGAAGGAAGGAAAAGGGTAAACGGGAAGGGGGAAGGGGAAAGGAAAGAAGGGAACCCAAAAAGAAATTAGGTAACATCACTTCCCTACTCCTTCATGCCCATTCTTCTGGCCCACCCTTCCACCCCTTCCTTCATGCCCCCGCTTCCCGCTCCCCAACACACAGAAGAAACAAACAAAAACAACGTATTGTCTTTTAGAAATTGGAAAAGGTTTTCATTAACCACAAGTCCAGGTGCTCAGTATTTGTAATTTGTAGTCTTTGCTTCTTTGCTGAAAATGTGACCCTTTATCACTCTAAAAATTATATTGTACTGTTGACCAAGAATGGTAATCCTTACCTGTAATCCCAGCACTTTGGGAAGCTGAGACAGTAGGATCCCTCGAGCCCAGGAGGCCGAGACCAGCGTGGGCAACATAGTGGACTCTGTCTCTACAAACAACATACAAGTTAAAAAATTAGCCAGGCATGGTGGCATATGCCTGTAGTCCTAGCTACTTGGGAGGCTGAGGTGCAAGGATCACTTTTGAGCCCAGGAGTTTAAGATTATAGTAAGCTATGATCATGCTACTGCACTCCAGCATGGGTGACAGAGTGAAACCTGTCTCTTAAAAAAAATAAGTAGATAAAAATAAAAATTATGTTGTAGTTGTAAATTTGTTCAGATTACAAAAGTATATGTACTTGCTATAAAGAAGACAAGTAAAATGGAAACATATAAAGAAAAGTTAATAAATTTTCTCCTATCTCCCTTAAATTCTAACCCTTTGAAGTAAGCAATATTGTCAATTCTTGAACTTTCTCCTTGCTTTTGTAACTATGTACAAGTATATATGCACATATATAGCTTTTTTCTCCTAAAAATAGAATCGTATTACATATTAATACATTATGCCACAATTTTGTTTAATGTAATAAAGCATCACAGACATTCCCTCCAGAATAAAAAACTCATTTATGGCATTGCTGCTTAATATTCCACAATTTATTTAACTGTTCATATTGTTTCAAGTTTTCTTCTACTACAACAGTTCTTCATGAAATATCCCTGCTTGTGTGTGTGTGCGTGGGTATATGTGTATATTTGAACCTGCCAACTTACAGACGCTTTTATTTTTGTCTGTCAGAGTCTCTAAAGTAGTATTACTTTCTAAAAGCTGTAGTAATTCCCAGTCTCACTGACGCTATTTGAAAATATCTGTTTCCCCATATCCTTGCCAGCATGATTCATTTTAGAAGTACAAACTTTATAGTCTCTTTTTCCTGTTTTGTTTCAAGTTTTCTTTAGAGAGCACTTGTCACTGTCTCTACATTTAAAAAAATTCACTTACTTGAATTATTCATGCCTGTCTTTTCCTTAATTTTCAAATTTCTCAATCATAATACATATGATTTGTCTTCTAGAAGTGAAAAAGAAAAGCTCATGGCTAGACTCACAGAGCTTAATTGTTCTGTATTGAGATGAAACAAAACACTTGATTTCTATTTATAGTAAAGTAAATGTAGACCTTTCAATCCCAATTTTCCTCTTCTAAAAGTGCATTATTTAAGAAATTGTCTCAGGAAATATAAATGTTTTAATGAGAAAAACAGAAACTTACAAAATACAAAGACGGGAAATTTTAAAGGAGTTTTAAGACTGCAAAGCTGAGTTACTCTCTTGAATCCAAAAATCGGAAGACAAAGGTTCTTTGAGAGCATTAGTTATAAATTATGCTGAACTACATATAGAGGAAAAAGTGAATCATAGCAGATAGGAATTTAAACCTGAACTGTTGTTGAAAGCCCTTGTGCTCATTGCTCCTGCTTGTTTTTCTGGGAGGTGAGTTTAGATTCTGCTTCTCATGTCCTTGCCATTGCTGAGTTCATTATAAAATTATTTGTATATAACTCCAGCAGTACTTTGGTTAATCAGAAACAGTTGTACAACTGGATTCATTTATAGGAACAGAATAACTAAATCAATCAGCAAAATTTCTTGTATTTGGGTAGGTCGGGCCAATATTGTGCAGCCCAGAATAATAGAGCTTTGTAACTAACCTGACACAGATGTCAAAAAGATTGCATTTGGGCAACAGAAGTTGGAACTGAAAATTAAGAAACCCTATGAGTCCTTGATGTTTGCCATAATAAAGTGTTATTCTTTTTTTAATGTTAGTGTTTTCAAAGTTAGGAAGATTCACAAAAGGAAGTCCTGTTTTAAAAAGAATTTATCAGAATTTTACCCTCTAATGGCTGGGTCCCTTGAATGAGGGTGAATTGCCCAGATCAGTGTTCCCTGAAAGATAAGTGTGTACATTCTGCCAGACGTCCAGGATTGAAACAAGCCAAAGGCCCCATGCTGGGAAGAACGCCACAGACCAGGCAGGCAAACGGATGTGTCTGACTAGAGGGAGCCACACTGAATCAGAGAGAAGACAGAAGGTCCCAAGCAAGACTGAAGCTGAAGTTCTGACATAGCGTGGTCAGAGGAGTTCCTTGAGATGATATGTCTTTATGCAGAACCCAGAGGTCCATGGGAGCTGATTGAATTTATGGAATGAAGCCCTGTTTGTATAGATTTAAGCAGGCAGTGTTACGGAGACTTCAGTATGATGCAGCAGGAGGTCTGATGAGAACAGGAAAATCTGTAGACCCTGAGTCCCCATGTGGGACCCAATTCTAAGGGATCTTGAACGCTCCACTACTTAAAAATACAGGTAGATCACTTTCAAGGCCAGAAATCTACCTGCCTCAACTAGCAAGTCAAAGTGCCTGTCTTGCTGTGATGTAGAGCTCACCTTGATAGGAAGCTGCATTATGTTTTAGGCAGTGAGGGGGCATAGTGAGGAACCAGGGCCAGTTGGCACCTTTTCTCTTGCTGCATACCATGGTTTTGGCACTGGAATTTGTAAAAACTTGCATCTTTTTGAGGCCCCCATATGCTGCTCCCTGAAGGCCCATCTCCCCTCGCCCACCTTCACACTGTGCCTGGTTTGGGATGTCCATCAATTCTAAGATTGTGAAACCATCTTAAAAAATTGTTACTTTCAGGTTAAGACCTGATATTGACCAGCTTGTTTACTGGATTTCTTGTGCATTGTGTGCTCTGTTAAAGGCAGAAAGGTAACATGAAAAGGGCGGTAAACAAGGAGTTCCCCAGTTGTAGTCTAATCCCAGCTGTGTTGCCTAGTAGTCAGATGGCCTTGACAACAACAGTATGCTGAAGTAGAGAATCTGCAGGAACAGGGAGAAGATGGCGGCCAGCATGTCTGTGATGCCTCTGACGGGACACACCATTAACAGCTCCACATAAGGTCCATCTTAGCAATGCAATGTTCAGTGTTGTGACCTGTCATTTAGAGGTCTGAGGAGCCAGAGCCTGACAATTTACCATCCCTGTCTTTGACTAAGTATTTAATAAGGGAAAGAAGTATATCTCCATCACATTTCTCATTTAGCTGAAATAGTGTATGTGAAATATATAAAGATCAATTTATATTTTAGCAAACTCATGGAGTTCTTTGTTTATACTTGAATCTCATTGTACCTGCTAAAGAAGAAATATTCGCTGAAACACTGAACTTCTTCTATTGCACTGAGGGTTTTTTTTGGTAATAGTATTTTTGGAAATGGAATTTGAGCTAGATGCTGTCCAGGTACACTGGGCAGATTTTGTTTTATTTACATCCAGTAAAAATCACACTACCTCACTATATGTAAACACGCATCCTTTATATTCACTCTTATTCTGTATTAGTGCATAACCCTGAAACCATCTGTCCTCACCATCCGCCACACACAGTTGTATCTGCACACATGTACACATATGTCATTGACTTACCCCTTTTAAGGAGCACTTCAGATATAACCAGGAAGCACCAATTCCATACTTCCTTGGAAAAGTCAATGTATTGCTGTTCATTTAATGTGTCAGCCTTTGTAGCTTCATAGAAGGCAGAGGTCATCACTCACTAATGAACACTTTGTCTAGTCTCAGACAAAACACCCTGTACCTAAGCAGGTGACTCCAAGTGCTTTGGAGGGCATACACTATGATGGCAGTGATTCCTGAGAGTGGATACAAATACTTAATGCAAGGCATTGCCATTGAGAGTTCTGACCTGAGTGTTGGTGGCTGTGGCCATTGCTGGTTGAGCCTCCTGTTTGTAATTCTTAGTCGTGGTCTAAGGAACAACACATTGCTGTTTTGGCTCAGCAGCAGACCATGCTGGATGGCAGCCAGCCAGCAGGAACTGTGCACTGCTCTTGCTCCTCGAGATTGGTACTAACATTACAGGCCTCTATTTGTGCATGGAAAGGTCGTGGACCAACACACTGGTCAATGGTTCCCCTGTGGACTTTCTGCCTTGCAGAGAGATTAGACCAACTTGTCTGCCTGGGAAGCTGAACTTCAGGACAAGTGCCCTCGACAACCCAGTTACCCTTTGTAGACAGGATTGTGACAAGGGCTCTCTGAGTTCTAGCTTAGATGCCCAAGAAAACATAGCAGAATCCTAATAGAAGCTTTCCCTGTGCTTTCTGTCAGCACTGGTCCTAGCAACACAGATGGGGAGAGGAAAAGGGAGGAGGCTTCTGGTGATGGGGAGGATGCAGAGGCCAGCAGTGAATTAAGAAAAAGAATCTGGTGGTTCTGAGCTGCAGGGAGAGACCCCATCAGTGGGATGGGGGCAGGGAGTGAAGAGCAAGGGCTCCTAATCTTCCTCTGTGAGGCTGCTGGGTTGGACTCCTGGTGGTGCCAGGAACTCAGTGAGCTGGACTAAGCTAGGGTCTGCCTTTAGGAAAACGCATTAGGAAACAGAGATAAGAGGACGCCCATCTCATGCTTACCCTTACAAGAATGCTCTCCCCTCCCCACCTTGAAAACTCCTCGTCATGTCTTACATCTTAGTTCATGTCACCTTTTTTGAAACCATTCCCCATTCCTCTCCAGCATGACAGTTCATTTCTTTTTAAAATTATTTTTAAAGTTTATTTATTTTTGAAGTAGTGTCTCACACTGTCACCTCGGCTGGAATGCAGTGGCACAATCATAACTCACTGCAGCCTCAAACTCTTGGGCTCAAATGATCCTCCTCCCTCAGCTTCCTGAGCAGCTGGGACTGCAGGCACATGCCACCATGCTCAGCTAACATTTTTCATTTTTGTGGAGATGGAGTCTTTCTATATTGGGCAGGCTGATCATGAATGCCTGGCCTCAAGCAGTCTTCAGCCTCCCAAATAGCTGGGACTGCAGGCGTGAGCCACTGTGCCCAGCTCCAACAATTAATTTCTTTAATGGTGTATTGAGTATCCGTCTCCCCATTAGATTGTGAACTGTTTGATAGCAGAGAAATGCAGCATTTTACCCTCTTTATTGCCAGTGACAAGTGTATGCTTGGCAAATACCTGGTGCCTAAGAAGGACCAGCTGAATGAAACCATGTGTCCTTTAGAGCAGTCATCTCAAGTTTTGTTTTAATGGTTTATTAACTACCTAAGAATTCTGGAACACTGAAATGTTAGTAACTATTGACCGCAGTGAAACAGGTCTAGAAATAGAGCACTTCTTCATTTATATTGGAGGTCAACGGAATTCTGAAAATAATTTACCAAAATTTTACTTAATTCTCAGGAATGCATGGGAATGTAAGGGATCTTCATCTGGATTCACTGTCCGGGTGCTGTTTCCTAGTTTCTTGTCTGCCTGGGTACCACTCAGCAGTACTTTGCCATGGCCACAGAAGTCAGGGATGAATGATTCCTATTTAGATTTCCAGTAATCATTTTTGGAGAACTAATGATAACAACAACATTGTTTACTATTTACCAGGTGAAATTCTGAATGCTCTAAATGAACTTACTGAACCCTCAAAACCACCCTCTAAGGCAGGCACCATTATTGTTTCCATTACAGGTGAGGAATTTAAGGGTAATCAGCTGGCCCAGTTTCACACAGCAAGGTCAAGATTCAGTCCAGGGAGGGTGGCTTCAGCCCCCTCTGAACCATGAGGCCCTCCTGCTTCTTTGGTCAAGGATGTTCAGTTAAAAGGACCTAGGTGGCCCCAGCTTTGTTCAGGCAGCTGACTGACCACTGACCCAGATGTTCTTCATGTCCCTCTGTTTGTTGCATGCGAGCTTCTGGTTAGGGCCACCCACCTGCTGTGGAAAGGACAGCAAGAAGCAGTGACGGCTGAGCTGATCCATCAGCTCTTTGTGGGGTATTTTGGGTCTGGTGTTAACTTTGCTTTGAATCATCCACACTGACCCCTGATACCCATCATAGACGTACATTCTAAATATACCCTAAGACTTCAGTGGTCTTTAATGAGGAAGAAAATCTTCCTCAAGTGTCACAACTGCTGCCTAAAACTGGTGGCACTGACTAGTGTCACATTATGTTTTCAAGAATAATAATAAGTTACATTCAACCGGTAGAGAAGGAATATAATACTCAACTGAAAAATGCACACCCTTTTTTCTTTTAACTAAAAAAATGTAACATCCCAGAACATTAGAGCAGGGAAGCAAAGTGAAGATCATTTTGCCCAACCTTGCATTTTGTAGGTAAAGAGACAGAACCCAGAGAAGTCAGGTGGTTTGCCCAAGGCTAATGGCCAGTTGATAGCAGAGATGAGACAGGAACACAGGCCTGCTGGGTTTCAGTCTTGTTCTCTTCCCCCACCTGAGATTCCATAAAATGTTCCGTAGATGATTTTCTTACTAAATTGTAGGTAAAACATAGAACAATCTGTTTCTTTACTGGGTAGGACCAAGGTTAACAGTGCCTCAAAGAGGTGAGAGATGCAGCTGGAAACCTCCTTCCGGCATGAAACACAGCAAGACAGAGGCTGGGGAGGGCGCTTAGCAAGGTGGTGTTCCAAGAGCAGCTGTCCTGTGGAGTTTCCCCTGCACAGTCCCTGCCTTCGGGACAGTCCCAGGTAAAAGAGCAGATACCTGTCTCCAGTAACTACTGGCTCTAGTAGTTTTGGGGGTGAGAGAATCAAACTAGCTGAGTTTATAGCAGAGTTCAGGGAGAGGAGGGCAGGAAGAGGAGGGAAATGGCTACTTCCTTTCCATAAAGAAAATATATCTCAAAACCTGCTGCGGAGAGCAATCTTTAGGCAGCTTAGCCTCATCCTGGAGGCCGGCAAGCTGCAGGGCTCTTGCTAGGCTGCTGGGAGGGAGACTTTAAGCCCTTCACCCGCTCCACCCCTTCCCCCCTCCCCGTCCCACCCCATCCTACAGAGGGAATCACCGGCAACCTGGGCAGGATTTGCCCCCTAGGATCAGAGCCACAGGTTGACCACAGATAACCTTTGTACCTGCAGTCAATGACTGGGGATCCTCACAGGCAAGAGGAGATGAGATCAGCTCTTTATCAGATAGAGACAGAAACCTAGGGCTGGAAGGGAGCCTGGATCGGTGTTCGTACCTCTGAGCTACATGTCTCAAAACAGCCCAGGGAGAGGGGTGGAGGTGGGAGGGGCTGTAAAGTGTCATTGGCCTGGGACTAATTTCAGCCCTGATCTTGCATGATCCCACCCACAGGAAGAGCATTTTAGGGGAACTGAAACTGTAAGGCCTGAGAAGAAACTTGAGGGGAATTCTTCACAACTCCTGCAGAGACAGTGACCAGTCCCCAAAAGAGTGTGCCATACTTGGTAGACTGTTCGTGAGTGGGAAGTGCTTTATTCCTTCCCTGCCTTTGGGCCTCACTCACTGTCAGTCTCCATGGTGAGCTCTCTGCTGGCAGTTTATCTGGTCATCTTTTCAAGCCCAGAGAAGGACAGAATAAAAAGCTTAGAGGAGCAGAAGCTAAGAAAAAAAAAAAAAAAAAAAAAAAAAAAAAACCAACTGCATTCTTAAACCCGATCTGATACAGCAAGGTTTTCAGGGAGTGCAGCTGCTCACAAGACTCAGCCACAAATCCATGGAACATTGTTCTTGGTCAGAGGGCAAAGGGATCTCTTTGTGTTTTTCTGATGTGAGCCTGGACTCTTCTAGAATTAAACAGGAAACTGGAGGCAGATCTAGGATTCAAGTTGAGAAGTTTCTGATTCCCATGTCTGTGGTCTCCCTGCCCTGTCCTTGATTAAAATGGCAGTTTTGGAGGCACATCCCACCATTGAGCATTCTGTGCCAGCATTAGCCAGCTTCCTGCAAAGCCAGGCCCCTGGGCATGTACAGGCTATTGCCTTAAACCTGGATGGCGCAGAAAGTGGCCTCCAGCTCTCCTTCTTTGTGGTCAAGGAATGTGGAGGAGCCTGTATTAGGTAGGCCAGGCACTGAGCTGGGTGCAGAATGGGCTTTACCTTCTGAACTTACTGTCCCAGCTCCAGCATAAACAAATGGACTCTCATGAAACCAGTAATGGCTTGCTTGCTTGAGGAACCAGAGGGCAGGGTGTGCTGTAACTCACCCTGGTTGCGTAAGACCATCCAGTGAGTTCCTCCTTTTTTACCCCCTGAGGTACATCAAAAGGGCCCAAGACAGAAAAACTGTAAGGAATAAACTCAGTCCACAAGCAAGGAACCGTGCATTGTATAGATTCCTGGGGCTGGCAAAGCAGACAATGGTGGATACCTTCAACTCTTGCCAGAGTAATTTTTTTTTTTTTTTTTTGAGACAAGATCTCACTGTATCACTCAGGCTGGAGTGCAGTGGCACAATCATGGCTCCCTTACAGCTAAGGAATCCTGCCTCAGCTTCCCAAGTAGCTAGGACTACAGGCACATGCCACCATGCCCAGCTAAGTTTTTAAGTTTTGCAGAGATGAGGTCTTACTGTGCTGCCCAGCCTGGTCTCAAACTCTTGGGCTTAAGTGATCTTCTTGCCTCAGCCTCCCAAAGTGCTGGGATTACAGGCATGAGTCCCTGCACTTCGCGCAAAATATTTTTAAAAGAGAAAATGTAAGAAGCTACAGTGGTATGGGTTAGAGTTTAAACAACAACCAAAAGAAGTGTGCTCAGAGAAGAGCCCTGTTCCTCCACTCAAATGACAGACATGAAGGGTGAAAATTTGTCTGCATGCAGTATCTAGAAAGGAGACTCTCTGAGCAGAGTCCATTGTAGAAAGACACATTGTCTAAACCCAGGTTCTGAAACCTTTTTTGGTCATGACCTGCAGTAAGAAATACATTTTTCATTGAGACCCAGTACATACAAGATAGAGAAACAGAAACAAAAACAAAAGTTTTTTTAAAAACAATTTCCATGTTTACCAAATGCAACACATTTTCTCTTCTATTCTATTAAAAATAAAAAGCTGGTTGCAACCCACTAAAGTGATTTGATGGCCAAAGAATGGGTAGCAGTTTGCATTTTGAAAAATACTTATTTAAATAGAAATGTGTCAGGCATGTAGAAACTAGTCTCACCGTAGCGCTGGCAGATTTCTGCAGGAGATCCAGTGACACAGGTTTCATGATCCTAGAAATGGTTTTTCTTACTCTTTCAATTGCTCAGAGTTGTTGAGGTGGTAATGGTGATGAAGGCCAAGGAACAGAGTAGAGGAGATGGTGATGGAGAAATTAGGAGGCTGAGTCTTAACTCTGCTCAGACAGAAAACAGTTGAGCGTCTGTGATGCATTGTCCAGACACGAATGAGACACAGACCCTGGTCTATGGCTGCTCGGAGTCGAGCTGTTTGCTTCATAGCAAAATAGGAGCAAAAAATCAGAATCATGCAGGGAACCTTGACTCCTTCATTCTGAGTGCTCTAAAAGGAGAAACCATATTATAGGGATATATGCAACACTATATCCTAGGTCTGTCTCTCCTCTATGATGAATATTCAGTAAATCTATATTGAAAGACCATGTTACCTGATTAATACTTGTATCTGCAACTAGACTAGTAATAATCCAATCATCTATAGTGGTGTTGTTAGTAAAATATTACTAATGTTAATAAAACATTAATGTAATGTAGGATAGGGCAGGATAGATAAGAAAGATCCAGGCCTGACGTGGTGGCTTGTGCCTATAATCCCAGCACTTTAGGAGGCCAAGGCCAAAGGAACACTTGAGCCCAGGCATTTAAGAACAGCCTGGGCAACATAGCAAGACCTTGTCCCTATTTAAAAATTAAAAATAAGAAAAAGAAAGACCCAGAAGAGTTCAGGTTATATAGCAGAACTGCAGACCGCATCTGGGTTTCAGGTCCTCCTCAGAGCAAGCCTTTAAAGGTTGAGATTTTTCTGGTTTGACTTGTAAGTAGGCCCTGGGACAGCTTGCCCTGGCTCCTGGCCTAGAGACAAGAAGTCAAAGTAGTGTGGGCTGAGCCCGACTCTGGTCACTGCGGAACACAAGAGAGGGCATTCTGGCTTTCCCCTACTGCTCATTTGAAACTGCATGAGTTTTCCCACTTGGGTCAGCAGTTCAAGATGATGTGATTCAGGCTTAAGTCACCCCAAGTTTCTGTGTGGTAGGTTTCTGTAGAGATGAGGGTGCTGGCAGACCACTCTCTGTTGGATCCTAAATGGAGTCTTTGTTTCAGATCCTGGACCAACCGAGCACTAAGGGGGCATTGAGGCTGAGGAGTGGTCTTGGGGCCCCGGAGACCCTGGCGCAGGTCCCAGTGCAGAGAGTGAATGAGCTCCTCCATACCCTCTGAGCTGGCTTTCCCAAAAGCAAGCTCTGTTCTGATTGTCCTGCCCCAAGGGCTGGCACTTCAGACTCCCAACTACTCATGCTACTGCTGTACTAAATTAGATTGAGGCCCTTCCTTCAAGCACTTCGAGCATGCGTACGTGTGTGTGTGTGTGTGTGTGTGTGAGAGAGAGAGAGAGAGAGAGATGGGGGGGTGGGGCGCAGAGAGAAGGGTGTTCTGGTTGGAGAGGGAAGCAGGAATTTGCTGGGAGGAGAGGGAAAGACAGTACCTGACTTGGGATGGAGCCAGAGAGCTTCAGGTTCTGCTGCCAGTTCTGTCACTGCTGTGAGACCTTGGGCCTCGGTTTCCTCATCCATGTATTGGGGAGGTTAGAGCTGCTTCCTCTGATATCCTTTGGCTCTGATGCCTTGTGGCTGTCAGGCCTGAGCAGCATTTTCTGGCAGGAAAAAGAGGCTGCCCAGAGCTTCCTTCTCAGGCAGCTAGTGCGTACATTCTTTCCTGTGCCCACATATGGAAGCAATTTCTAGATTATCCAAGGCACTTGTGCTGCTGAGCTCACCCAAAATAGAAGAGCTTGGTAGTGGTAAATGGAAAAAGAGAAAAAATCTGCATGCGTGTTCCTCTGTATTCCTCCCATGGTGACTTTCATATCTGGAATCCCTTATGCAATTTGCTTTTCCATGCTATGGCAACGGCGTGTCAGTGGGTTTGGGGAACTTCACAGAAAAATCCTGATAAAGTGAAGTGCTTCTCTCCTGAGGCCAAAGGCCACTTTGTCCTTTTCCCCAGGAAGCTTCAAGCCTGTGGAAACTGTGGCAGAGAGGTGGGGTGAGGGAGGAGACGGCGGGGGGCGGGGGGGAGCTGGGGGTGTGGAGGGCACCATAATGTTCCCACATTTATTGTAATTTTTCTCTCTGGTCTGTTAAAATCAAGACTGTTAATGGCTGGCTGAAACATCAGCCAAGAGCTTTGAAGGGAAAATGTTGTATCGGTTTCTTCTCTGCCTAGTGAAACTTTTACCTGTGTTTCTCCTCTGTAACCCCTGGAGGTTTGGGTCGCAGTTATCTGGTAACTTGTAAACTGGAGGCACAGGGCATTTACTCCTAAATTCAGGTCAGGAAAGTGACTTTTTCTAGAGCACGACCTTGCTCACAAAGCCTCAACTATGGCCCCAATCTCCATAGAAGGTTCCCTAGACCTTATTTTCTCCCACCCTCTCTTCACTCCTGACCTTAATTCTTGGAGAAGGAAATTATTGAAAAGGGCATGTTCATAAAGAAATGATTTTTGTTCCCCTTTCAGTCTGTCTCTAACTTCTCTATGCCTAATCTCCCACTGATGTTAAAATTTAAACATTAATTTTGTAAAGTGGAGGTATTTTTCCTAGAAATGAAATCTAAGTAATTAGGAATCTATAAATGTTTTACCAACACTTGTTAAAGGTGTTGCATTTGTGTTCTCATATTCCGAATACTTTCTGGAAAAATCTTTCAAAATCAAGACAGTAGGCTGGTGAATGCCAAAAGAGTCTTAGCAGGGACCACATTCTTTATTTGTTTTGCTTCTGGGTCTCCTGTGCAGAGGCTTCTGGTCCAAGCAGCCCTCTCATTCCCTTTGGAGAAAGCATGTTTATGACTCTGGTTTGACTCATCTGGGGTTGCTGCCCTGACGGGCTGGAAATCAAACATGACATGAAGATAGAAACACTTATTGGAACCCCGTGTGTCTGGCCACCTTATTTCAGGGTGCTCAGATTAGCTCTGCTTGGTTGCACATAGTTGTAATTCTGTACATAGTAAACTAAACCGTTTATAGGACTAGGACTAGGCCTCTGCTAGATTCTCTTCAGCACTGATCGAAGGTCCAGCTGACCCATATCCTCTAGAGGCTAACAGTGTAGACCACCAATCCAGGGAAAGAGTTATGAATCCAGGCCTCACTGATGTGTGGGGGAAAGTTGACCCTGTACTACATCCGCAGATCCAACCAGGGGAGGATAGAAAGTGTTGTTAAGCCTGTGATCATTGCCTGTACTGAACATGTACGGACATTCTTTAGTCCTTATTCCTGAACAGTACAGTATAACAACCATTCACATAGCATTTACATTAAGTATTACAAGTAATCTAGTGATGATTTAAAATATACTGAAGGATATGTGTAGGCTTTATGCAAATACTGTACCATTCTGTATAAGGGACTTGGACATCCAAGGATTTTGATATCCTGGAACCAACCGCACATATGTTTGGAGGGATGACTCTATCAACTTGGGGCAAGGGGAGGTGCTCTGCAGCCCTGGAAATACAGTCCTGTGCTGTCCCAGGAGGATGAAGAAAGAGTCACTTCATCTGTTCTTTTCTTCCAGGGATTTTCCTCCTCTTCAGGATAAGCACCATGTCCCGCCTCTGGTCTTTAAGGCAGCCGCACCCACCCAGACACCGCACACCCACTGAACCATGGAGTTGAACCCAGCTCTCCTAGGTGGTTACCCTTGCTCGTCCTCACTCCTCTGCAACCTGTTTTTGCTTCATCTGTTCTTTCAACAAACATTTATTAAGTGCTCACTGTTGAGGCTTGCTTAAGGCAAGGTCCTTGTCTCAGTGGAGTTTCTGTTCTGGAAGGGAGAAACACACAGGAAACAAACAGATGCTTGTGCAGATAAATTAAGATAGCGATGAGGGCTGTGAAAAAAACAGACAGCCTGACGGGATGAAGAATGATGGGAATACGCTTGAGACATGGCGGTCAAGAGAGGGCAGTGCTTCCAAAGCTGAGATGCGAATGACAAGGAGACAGATGCATGATACCTGGCAAAGTGTGCGTCAGGCCAAGGGCAGGCCCAGTGCAGAGGCCCTGAGGAGAGCATGCTGGACAAGTCCTAGAAAAGACAGAGGGGGATTGTGGCTGTGGGGAGAGAGGTGGGGGCCCCGCCAGAGATGCAGGCAAGGGCAGGTGCTCCCTGAGGCCTCTGAGGATCTTAATGTAATAGGCTTTTTGCCAGTGGGGTGATAGAATATGATTTATGTTTTCATAAAACTACCCTTGCCTCAGTCCCATCTCCGCCCAGCTCCGAGCTCATGGCCTCCTACCCTAACTCACACCGGCCTGCCGGGTCAGGCTGCCCCTCAGGTGGTTCTGCCTGCCAAACGCTGGCCTGCCTGCTGCAGCTGTCCTAGTTCAGGTCACTTCTGCAACCCCAGCACCAACTGATCAGTTATGCCTTGGGATTCAAAGGATGAATGAATCAGTCTGCTGTGAGCTGGACTGCAGTGCCAGGCAGGGAAGAGAGTGAGATGCCTTCTAGGCTGTGAGGCTTTGGACAGGCCCCTTGTCCCTCTTGACTTCAGTTCCAGCCTCTGTCAGGTGCTTTCCAGCCCCAGCCCTAGGTGTCATTGGTTGTTGCCTGATTGTAATAACAGTATATATCACGCACTTGTTCTGTCCCAGGCTTTATGTGTATTGCACTCAGTCCTCTTGACGATGCTATGAAAGTGGCACTGCTTGGCACTGCTGGTAACCTTCTTTTAAAGTGGAGGAAACTGAGACACAGAGTGAGTAAGCAACTCCAGTCCACAGCTAGAACATGGTTGAGCCAAGATTCAAGGCAGACGGTCTGATCCAGTCCACCCTCATACACTTCTGTCAACCACTGAACTGCTGTAGGTGCAGTGGGAATGGTTTTCCCCACCCACCCCGACAGTCATGAACTAGGTCCCTTTTTCCGATTGCTCAACCAGCCTGCTGCCCTCACCAGGAACGTCACACCCTCCCTGCTTGACACACTGTGCCTCAAGCAGTGAGCGGACAGGGTGGAACTGTTTCCCCAGCAGACCCAACACATCTAGGGAGGAAAAAAAATAGGAGCTATTTCTCATTTTTTAAGTCTAGCTTTTGCTCTCAGCCATGTTTAATAGGATTCATGTTCAGTTTCACTAGTGGACAGGACATTGTTTATGCTGTGGGCCCTTTTTCTCTCACTTAGTGTCTGAAGCTTTGAAAACCCTGGGAACTGATTCTTCCCTTCCCAAGCATGCAGCATTCAAGCTCCTGGCTTGTCCCTGAATTCACTTCTCTACTTTAAATATCCAACACATAAAATTTATTAATTAAAATTTATCAATCTAAAAATACATTGATAATTTTACCTACTAAACATCATTCAGAAATTTCAAAGCATTATTAGTCCAGCATAATCTGTTAAAAAATATTCTTGGCATTTTGTTTTATGGTTTTTTTTTTTTTTTTTTTTTTTTTACAAAAGACAGATACTTTGCTTAGGCCATAGTTCTTACATAACGATTTTTTCTTGCTGAAAGAAAAGCAATTATTAGAAGGAGCAGTCCAAGTTTCCATCAAGCCAGTATCAATTTAACAGTGTTTCTCCTCATTCTGAGATGTGCATGCTAATGTTGATAGCTAATATTTAGAATTCAAAATATAATCTATCCAGAAAATATTCTGGATTATGTAACTGTGTATCAGCTATCTCTAGGGAGTGTATGTGCATATATATATATATATATAGTGTAACTAATTGGATATCTGGGTTAAAGGCATTGAGTAGCTGTCTATTTTTACTACTTCACTAATAAGTCATTAACTGTCTGTATAAAAATTAGCCATTCTCATCTTTAGATAGTGATGGATTTTTCACACTGAACTGAACATTTGGTGCCCAGTAACAGTGTTCCAGTTTCCCCCTCATCCACAGCTGTAGGTCTGCTCTGTTGGCAAGTAAAAGGAAATGGAACAGCAGGGATAGGTTGGCCATGGGATTCTAAGCAGTTTCCATTTGTGTATTGATGTTCACATCCCCTCCTTTGTTGGATTTCTCGACTTTAATGTCAAACCTGGAATCTCTTTGTCACAAAAGAGTAGGAACATCTTTTCATTGGATAATATCTTAAAACCAAAGAAAATGACAGAGGAAAAATGTGATGTAATGTAAATGAACACTGGTGGTATGAGTTCCTCTATTTCCTTTTAGTTCTTTTGCTATTTTCTTGAATCTGCTATTTCTTAGAAATGTGTCTTAGAGACATTGATGTGTCTTTGCCTGAAACTTATTCTGTGAAGTAATTCTTTATTCCCTTTTATTCATATATTTAGTTTATCACAGTTACATATTGCTATGTAAGAACCCCCCTAGAATTTTAGTGGCTTACAACATGAGTCATTTTACTTGCTTGAAATTCTATAATCTAGGATGGGCTCAGCTGGGCAGCTCTTCTGCTATTCTTGCCTGTAGTCAGTCTTGTGGCAAGTTATCTGGTCAAGACTCAGCTGGGAAACAGGGATGACTGGGCTTCTCTTTCCATGTAGAGTCAGGACCCCTTGCCTTCAAGTGGCCCCTCCATGTGGTCTCTTCAGGGTCTCAGCAAGGTCACAGGGCTTCTTACTGGTGGCTAGGATCACAAAAGCACAAGTGGCAGGGTGTCACTCCTGCAGCATTCTGTTGGTTAAAACCCAAATTTAATGGAAGGGACCACACAAGATGTAAATGCCAGAAGACATGGTTAATTGGAAGCCACCAATGGAACAGATTACCACAGTCATTCTTCCATCAACTAATATTTCCCAGGTACTGGGTATATAGTAGTGAACAAGTAAAGTATGGCCTCTGCCCTCCTGGAGCTTATAGTCTGTTGGGAGCACAACTGAGCGATGAGGATGTTACCACACACTGTTGTGAGTCTGGACTGGAAGAACTGTTCGGTGTCTCGGGTGCACTTTGGGAATGGTACGTAACCCAGGCCTGGACTTTTCATGGAAAGGTAGAGGAGCCATCCTGTGGCGATGGGTGAAGAAAGTTGCTGGCAGAAGAACAGCATGCTCCTAGGCCAAGAGACAAGAAAAGCATGGCCTGTTCATGGATCTGAAAGAAGTTTTGTGTTGGTAGAGAGTAGAGGTAGAAAGTAGAGCTGTCAGGAGAGGAGCTGTCACACCTGGGGTTTGCAAAATAAAAGGCATGAGAATTAATGAGAATTAAGCAGGGGCCTCATCACATGTTTATGAGCTGGGTAAGCCATGTTAAGAACATTGGACTTGATCCCAGTCATGATGGGAAGAGGATTTTAAGCAGGTCTGTCTTTCAGAGCAGTCACAATATTAGCTATAGCAGACCGAGAATGGAGAGAGGTGGGCCTGGGACCCCAAGGAAAATGCTGCAGAAGGCTAGGCAAGGGAGAGGGAGGTGGGTGGCTAATAGTATGGATCTCGGGATAGATTCCAGAGATACTAGTAGGAGTATATGTGCAAAGTGTTGGGGACTATGGGGGTGAATACAAGGGAAGGGGCAAGGGTGATCCTCAGATTTCTGGCTTGGTCAGCCAGTGATGGTCTCATCCTGCAATAGGGAACCCTGGAAGTGGGACAGGGTTGGACCTCTGGAAATGGACTGAAATACTAAGCCAGCATGGATGTACCAAGTTAGATGCCTTTGAATTCAGTGGTCCACTGCAAACCTTTTTCAGGACTAATATGTTGTGAGCCGTTTAGATACTTAGCTCTGCTTAGCTTCCATGCTTCTCTCACACACTTTGCTCCTTTTTGCTTCTCTTCTGTCCTCTGGCAGAGAAGGGTAGAATGGCCAGGTCTGTGGCAGTGGGTCAGATACCCTGGTGATGCACAGTTCAGGATTGGGGTTTTGGGTTACAGAGAACAGCTCAGGACACAGGGTTGAGAAGTGCAAAGGTAAGAGGATTTGGGAGCAACTGGAAGATGGAGAAGGGAAAGAAACCTAGCTAGTTAGAAGAGAATTAAGAACTGACTGCAGACTTATAAGGGCAAAGAAAGCATGAATCATCTGAGGAGGAATAAAATAGAAAAGACAAAGAGAAAGAGTTGATTCCACAAGCTATGGCCTGTATCACAGAAGACTCTAGAATCTTGTTTTTTGTCCCTCCTTTTTACATTTGTGTTCAAAATTTTAAAAAGTAAAATAAGCCTTTTTTTCTGAAAGCTTTAATGAATAGAAAAGGGGGCCTTCAGATAAACTTTCTCCTTATATAGAAAAGAAACTGAACAGTTAACACACAAAGATAAACTCGATTTTTGTGGAAGAAAAGGACTCCTAGGAAAAGAAGGAGACATACAAACAGTTAAGGTGAATGAAAAAGGAATTCAGTAGAATACTTTGTTGTCTATTCCCAAATGATTTGACAGAGAAATATCTGTAGCCTCAGAGAATGGAGAGAGAGCATGTCTCCACTATCAATTTTTAATAAACATAAATGGCACAATAAATTATGCATGGAGGAATGATATAAAGCATTAAACAATAAAGGATAAATAATTTAAATGATTAAAAACTGCCTCTGTCATATGTTTGATGTATGAGAACTCTATTTGAATTTTCTCTTCAAGGAAATAGAGGAGGATTTTTAAAGGGAGCTTTTGCAAAATAGATTTACTAAGGGGAGAATCTGCAGTGGTCTACCAGGAGAGGTTGCTGAGTACAGAAATGCCTGACTTACACAGTCCATAACTTGTGCTTTCTCTGATAAATATGTGAATAGCACCTTGCTGATGGACGGTTTTATGTCAGGTGATCAATGGCAAAGCACTGCCCATCTTCTAGAAGATTGAGACCTGAGCTTTTTTTTTTCACATATCCAGAGAAACTTTGTCAGAGGTCAGAAGTACTGTGAACTCTGTTTCTTATGCAGTCTTAGACTTCCAGAACAGGATTCCTAGGTAAAAGGTACTATCCCTATATATTCACTGATGCAGGTAAACTCCATTTCTATCCCAAAATTAGAGTAGCTGGGTGGATTACACCCAAAGAACTGTCAGCAAAGATAGGCCCCCTGTTTGTTGGCCACTCACCTTAGGGGAGCCACATTCATCCAAAATATTGTATTCTAACATGCAGTGGTTAACAGCATAGGTGTTGGAGGCAAACATACCTCAGTATGAACCTAATCTCTGCTACTTACTAGCTTTAGGATGTTTGTCAGGTTAATTTAACCTTCCTGAAGTCCAGTTTCCTTATTTGTAAAATGGGCCCAACCACCCCAAAAGACTACTGATCATTAAATAAAATACTTAGCTCAACGCCTGGACATGGTAAATTCTTGTTAAATGTTTGTTATTAGCTATAGAATTATATATTGAATGTTTATTTTCCAGTCTCACAGAGGAGTGGAAAACAGAAAACCAGGGCAAAAAACCATAAATCTTGGAAATACCCACCACCTAATCTAAATTAAGGACCATAAGCTATGGTTCAAAGGCCAGTTTTGGAAAATGAAGTGTTTTTTTTTTTTTTTTTTTTTTTAATGGAATTTACATACCTTAAGGCAAAGGCATATGCTTCCAGTGAACTTTAGTTCCCAGTACTTCCACTGACTAACCCCAGCCATCTTGAACTCCTCTGTCAGCCTTGCTCTGGTAGGAGTTGGAGTTTACTACCTCAAGCCTAATGGTTAGCTCTGTAAATTTAAATCATTTCTCCCTAAGGTTCCTAGCTCCTTAAATGCTTTAGTTTAACCTCAGGCATCTGATTACTATGTAGCCTTAATGGAGATGGGAAAAATCACCAATGGAAAAAACTAAAAAGCCAAAGCTAGACAACAGATTTTCCACCAGTTGTATCCTTTGTAGTTATTCCAAATTAATATTTACCTAACACCCATATAGGCATTATATTGCCCTGGGACTGTGGCCTCTCACAACTCAGAAACTGATTATCTGGAAATATAATGGCAGACACTTAATGGTTCATATTCTGGAAGCACACAGGCTTATCAATAAAAATTTCAAGTTCAAAATGTTGGTGTACCAGACAAGAAGAGGCCGAAAATATACTGTAGGTATTTTAAAACCTGAATGTAAATATGTTTACTCTCCTCACAATGAGAGGTAGGTCTGTGGCCCTTCCCCTTGAATCTGATGGGGGAGAGGTGGTGACTGCTTTGACCAATGGAGTACAGCAGAAAGGATCCTGTGTAACTTCCAAGCTAAGACATAAAAAGCCATACTCCTGCCTCGTTCGTTGGAAACACCTGGATTTAGAGACTAGAGCCACCACGTAAGAAGTCCAGCTACATGCCATAAAGCCTTCTTGTAAGTGCTGTGAATGACAGTCTTGGTTGAATCTATCCCTTATCCTTCCTAGCTTTGTACTGGGCATATACACAAAGAAGCCCTCTTGGAAGTGGATTCTACAGCCCCCGTGTTCTAGCCCCCAATTCATCAGGTGATCCCAGCCAAGACCACAGATGTCATGGAGCAGAGAATAGCTGTCTCCACTGTGCCATTTCTGAATTCTTGAGCCAAGAATCCATGAGAATAGTGAATGCTAGTGGTTTTATCTAGCTGAGTTTTGGGGTCATTTGTTATGCAGCAGTAGATAGCTGAAGCACTCATCCAACAAAGTTGTCTGGCTTTATAGTTTGGGTAGTTACCATATATCACATCACTGTGTTTGTAAGATCTTGATTGTGAGAACCACCTGGTTGCAATTTTATAGCTTGCTCGAAAAGATATGTTACTATTGTTTTTCATTTGGCAGTAACTCAGTGTTACCATTCTGAAGTAGAAACAACCACTTTGCTCAGTGATGATGAATTAGTGTATTAAAAAGTACCCTTTTTTTTTTTTTTTGAGACATTCTCTATCTTCCAGGCTAGAGTACAGTGGCATGATCTCAGCTCACTCACTGCAAAGTCTGCCTTCCAGGTTCAAGTGATTCTTCTGCTTTAGCCTCCTGAGTAGCTGGGACTATAGGCACTTGTCACCACATCTGGCTAATTTTTTGTATTTTTAGTAGAGACAGGGTTTTACTCTGTTAGCCAAAATGGTCTTGATCTCTTGACCTCATGATCCACCTGCCTTGGCCTCCCAAAGTGCTGGGATTACAGGCGTGAGCCACTGCACCCGGCCACTTTGTTATTTTTTTTTAAAAAGGATAATAGTGTTGATTCATGTAAATACTTAATGTAATAATTTTTTTTAGGTTAATGAATAATGCTAATAGTTTGTGCTAGTAAGAACATTTGCAAAATAATGTGGGCATATATAGGAAGATGAGGCTCTTAGGGCCTGAAGTAGCTGGTGCTTAAGAAGCAGCTGACCTGAAATGACAGTCTTAGTACTTCCACTTGGAATCAGTTGAGCAGTCTCCACAGATGATTGAGTTACAAGTTTGAAAATCAGTGCATTGCAGATCACAGGGCAGATCTCTTCTGAGAAGTTGTATGGAGAAAACTTTTTATTCTTTCTATTCACTGGTTTAAAAGTCCAATAAGCAACGTGGAAGCCAGTTCCCTGTGAGTCAAAAGTCGTGTTCCTAGATTAGGGATGGCAAATCTACAGCACATCTGATGCCAGTCTGTAGGGCTATCTCTGTAGACATAAGTTCACCGTGGTGTTGGTCTCATCCAAGTTGCATGGTGATCACATGCAGGTTCTCATGGCAGGCACCTGCCTGGGTATTCCTCACTGCCCAGCCTTCTGAAAGAGCTCATGGGCACATTGAATCAGAGCAAGGGTCCCTAGCATAGGCCTGAAGAAACATAGATTGGATGCTTCCTTTTTGTCAAAGACTTTCTATCTTGTTTAGACACCTGTTTCTCTGTTTAAAATATTATCAAGAGATATACTGTTTAATACTAAAAAGAAAACTGAAACGCTGAAGAGAGTCCATCATCATGGAGAAGAACAGTCAGGATGGTCTTAAGATTCAGCAGAAGTCGAAGGTCCGGGAAACAACTCCATATACAGGAGTTTATAGAAGGAGTAACAAAGGTGGTTTCATATGCCAGTGTTTGCCTTATAACAGGTTAATTTAGACTGAATTGGCATTTAAAAAATTTGAAGCTCTTATATGTTGTGTGTACACAGAGTGAACTGATCATTTATACAGCTGGCCAACTAAACTGCAGATTTTGAGAATGAGGGATTCCTCTGTTCTCTGTTGCTGGGAGGCAGTCATCTTTCATTCATTCAGGAAACACCTTCAAGGTGCTAGACCATTTCCCCCCAACCCCAGAAGGAGACAGACATGTAGAGGAGGATTTCTAGTGGACTATACTGGCACAGTGGTAGAGGAAGGGGACACAGTTCTACCTGGGAGGGTCCAAAAGGAAGAAGGTCCCCTGAACCAAGGCCAAGAGACAGAGCACCTCTTTCTGAGGTACTCGCTGCCATAAGTGCTGACCAAACCCCAAATATGCATCTTTATTTCATCAGCTTGGCATAAGGAGAATTGACATATTGGAGGGGCTACCCAGAAAGAAGGGTGATTTAGAACTTAGCCTTAAGGTCACTGCAACAGCACAGGTTCCAGTGTTATTGTCAGAGCTGAAGGAACCATGTGGAGATAAAGTCTTACCTGGTCTAGTTCAATGAAGTGAAGGGTTACAGTCATGCATAAAGTAGAAATTGCATCTACTCAGAATTATTCTTGATTACTGTTTCCTTGGTTGACTTTCAGATTGTTTTGTATTCTTTTATGTGATGTGATGGTCAATCAGGAGTATCCCTGGGAGAAGACATAGGAGAGGCTCAGGAAAACAACATTCATTGTACTTATGAGTCCTACATATAGGAGGCACAGCATACCACATAGGGCCACAAGGGAAAGACACCAGGGTTGTCAGGAGGCATAAAACAGGAACAAGGGCAACATTTAGGCCAGAGCTTTTATTGGGGTTTCCTTGGGAAAGGCAAAGCATGGCAGGATGAAAACAGTTTAGAGTTGGCCAGCTTCAATAACTTCAGTGGGCTGAAAACTATAGGGATGATACCTAGCACTGGGATGACCATGGCAGAAGGATATTGCCTCCTGGGTTATATGGGCCAGATAGGGGAGAGCTGGCTCTGGATTGATTAGCTTGCATATCAAAAGCATGCTCCTGACTTGTTATCTCTGAGAATTGACTAGTCCCAGAAGGAGCAATCTCTCCTCAGCCAGAAAGGTTTTAAAGTTGTCTCAAACATAATAAAACACAGAAAATGTATATGTGTGTGTACCTAACACACAGATTAAGTAGCTAGCTGCCATTTATGGGCTCAGCATGTGACATGCATGTATTTTTAAAGCTTGGAATCACACCCAGTGTGGCCTGATGATGACAACACTGAGAGCCTTAAAGAAGAAACTGTAGATGTATGTCTGTCATCTCATGATTATCTGGGGGACATATTCACTGTGAGGAGTGGTGGGGGAAATGGCCATCACTGTTTAAATTACTTTCTCCTTCTCCCTCAAGCATTAAAAGTTGGCTTTATATAAGTTAAATATGCCTGTTATGTAAACTACACAAATATGAAATGTAATCTCAACATTGGTTGGGAATTCCTAACCATTCTTTTTTAATAATTTGGATAGCCCAAGGCAGTTTGTCATTAATGACAATGTCATTAATATATGTTTTTTGTTCTTATAACCCTAAATCCTTGTTTTTAATCAGGCTAGATGCATTTTTTAAGCTGAATTCTTGCATCTAGTTCTACATTCCGTGGCACACTGGACTTGGTCACAACCTATTTTCCCCCTGCATATTCTTTATTGCTTTGAGAGGATTTCATGCCTATAAAACCTAGTTACTAGAAATCTTAACATGCTTTGATGAATATTACAGTTCATGTTGGTAATTTTCTAATAATAAAGGAAGTAGAGTTTATTAAAAACAAAAACCATAATCAACTCACTGCAATATTCCATTAACTCCTCTTCTCCTTCCACTTGCATCAGTGTTATTAATGCTCCACAGTGCACCAAAGGTTAAAATGCAGTTTATGCAAAATGTTCAGGAAACATATTTCAGTAAACACACTTATGTTATTAGACACAGAGATGGCCGATCATTTCTATATGCAGATTTGTCCTTGGAAGTTAATTGGTGGATATTATGTTGCTTTCAGTACCTTGCTTATATCATCGAGAATTATGCAATATTAATTTAGTAAATAGCACCCTTGTTCTATTTTAGGTACCACTCAGAGCACCAACTTTATTTCTGGAAGGTGACTGAAGGCAAAGAAAATAATAGATGTTGCTATACAAAATATAGTGTTCCCCATTCATTATAACTGTCACAAATTAATAAAATCTCGAGAGATGTTTCTGTTTTGTAAGTCCACTTCCTTCACAGAATAATGTAATTCAGCCTTTCTGCAGCCATGTCAAAACGTGAATCATAATCCAGAAAAAATGTGATGAACACATGTGGTTGGATTTGATGTTGCTCAGCTGGATGTAACCCACCCTCTTAATTGTAACCTGAATAAATCCTGAGTCCCCCACATGGTCCAGATTCTGCCTGGAGTCTCTTTCAGACAAAACATATCCCAATCCCAGAAGCCTTGATGAGTAATATATTTAATCTAGGTTTTTCTAAAAGGCATGACTTAAGGGTTTTATGCATTAGGCTACATAAATAGTTTCTCCAAAATTCTTTGTAGCCACCTTTTCCTCTACCTACCCTCATGGTTTTTGCTAACACCTCTCTTTCTCACTAGCCATGAGGCTTTCCTCATTTTTTTCTTTTTTTGTTATGGAGATATAATTCACATGCCCTCCCCCTGCTTTGTGTGTGTGTGTGTGTGTGTGTGTGTGTGTGTGTGTGTGCGCGCGCGCGCGTGTGTGGAGACTTTAGGGTTTTATATATATATATATATGTGTGTATATATATATGACTATGTCATCTGCAAAAAGAGATCATTTTACATCTTCCTCTCCAGTTTGGATGCCTTTCATTTTTATTTTTTCTTGGCTAATTCTCTAGTAAAGACTTCCAGTACTNTTTTTTTTTAAGGCAGGGTCTCTCTCTGTTGTCCAGGCTAGAGTGTAATCATTGCTTACTGGCCTGAAGGGGATACTCCAGACTCCTCCTTCCAGATAGCTAGGACTACAAGTGTGTGCCCCTGAGCAAGCCTAAAAAAAATTGTTTTGGAGACAGGATGTTGTTATATTTCCCAGGCCAGTCTTGAACGCCTAGTTTCAAGCTATCCTCCTGCCTCGGCTTTCCTCTTTATTTTTGATCAGACACAAATACTCTCACTCTTCCAAATTTAGGAAGGCAAGTGTTTTACCACCTCCAGGCTCAAAGTACCTTTAATGAATTTCCTTTCCTGCTTTCTGGCTAGACTGTACCTTTCTGGGATAATCTGCAGCTCTGTTCTGTTTGATTCCTGAATATCCTTTATTTCCTGCATGCAAAACACCCTCAGAAATAAGGTTGATGGCTCAGCATGGTGGCTCACACCTGTGATTTCAGCACTTTGAGAGGCCGAGGTGGGTAGATCACAAGGACTTCAAGACTTGCCTGGGCAACATGGCAAAACCCTGTCTCTACTAAAAATACAAAATATTAGCTGGGTGCGGTGGCAGGCTCCTGTGGTCCCAGCTACTCAGAAAGCTGAGGTGGGAGAATTGCTTCAGCCTGGGAGGTAGAGGTTGCAGTGAGTCGAGATTGTGCCATTGTACTCCAGCTTGGACGACAGAATGAGACTCCATCAGAAGAAAAAAAAAGAGAGAGAGAGAAAAGAAAGGAAAAAGTTTGTTCTTCGCTGGACTCTAGTTGTCTTTCTTGTGAGAAATTCTAATATAGATTTCCTGAGAATGAAACCTTTCACCTGCAGTAGTAACAGTACCCACCATTTACGCACTGTGGTGGCTCAACTCTTTGCAGCATCACATTTAACACTCACATTAAATACACATTGAATAATACTAAAGTTATCTCCATGTTATAGATGAGAAAACTGTTACCCTAAAGAATAAAGCAATTAATTGCAACTAGTAAGTAATGGATTTGGTATTTGAACCCAGGCAGTTTGATTTCAGAATGCTTTCTTTCGGGAGTGATAATGAACTTGTTTACCAATTTTGCCCTGTTCGATGTCCTCCTAAATACGGACGAGAGAGATGCTTCTGAGTAGGAAGAGTATACAAATAGATCATTAATTAGGTGTTCTCTTGGTCACATGTTACATATATGTGAGAAAGCTACAGATCTCCATAATGAGGGACACCTTAACTGTTCATGATCACTCCTGACACTTTTGGCACGCTGTTGAATTATTTATATTGCCTATGTTAATCTCTTCACTATGCAGCCCAAAAGAAAGAAGCAGCAAATGTAAGGGGGTGTCCTGCTTCTCAGTACTGTCCTTCTGCCACCTCTGTTGTTCTGTATTTATAAGCCTTCTTAAAACTAATCCTGAATAAATGACAAGGCTTTCCTATGTGTCCCTAGCCAGTCTTTTTATGAACAAGGGAATTTGCCATTTTCTTTCAGTGTTTTGATCAACAACAAAGATGAACGTAGGGCCTCGTTATTTGGAATTCAATTGCACAACATTGGAAAGGGTCAGTTTGGTTGTTGGCATCAGGCCCTGTGGTATGCCAAAGAAGAATGACCCCTGATAGGTAGGGCTATATAGCTTTGAAGACAGCTGGTCAAAGGGCTCAATAATTTTGGCTTAGATCACATCATAGTGGTATCAACAATGTACCAGTGTGTAGTCTACCAGCAAGAGAACTTTCTTGACTTTTCAATTTCCTTTAGCTGTTCCAAGGGTCAGAAATCTGGTGTTTGGTGTCTTTTTGCATGATTGCTAATGAGGAGAGGCTTTGCATGGTGTAATGCACCAAAAATCCCCCAGGGTCATTTTAGAAACAATTGCCCTGGGGTCTGGCTGGACCCTTTGACGTACATTGTAAAGCACAGACCACGCCTTGCCACAGTTACCTGCTGCACAAGTCACAAGTGGTGGGCATGGGTTTAAATTTCCCTCAGAGATAGAACAACAAGAAGGCAGTTATGTTGTGTTCAGGAAATGACACTTGACTTATGTTTAGAAACGGTTTCAAATTCCAATTCTATCACTTATTTACTTATTTGAACAAATCTCTTCAATTCTTGGAACCTTAATTTCCTCATTTGTAATATGAGAATGATTAAATATGTTTCACTCAAAGTGTATTTTTAGGCTAAATTGATTTTTTTAAACATAATATTTAAACAGAAACACTATTTTAAGGTATTTTACCACATTTTCTTGTGGTCCAAACCAAGATTTCAGCCCAGTAAACTGAGTGATTGACAGGTCTTACTTGCTATACCTTTATCCCTATTACTTCCCCTCTCTACTCTAGGCTTCTCTATGAAAAATCAAATAAGGAATTTTAATGTTAACTTTAATTCATACACATATTAAAAAACCACACAAACAGTACTTGTATTTTGTGGCCAGAATTTCCCCCATGCCCCTCCAGTGACACCAAAAATGAAAACTACTTCATTTTTTAAAAGAGAAGAAAAAAGTTTGTGAATTCTTGTTTATCACTGTGCCTCCTGAATTAGACATTAGGAAACTCAGAATTCTAGCCTTTCAGCAGGTCTAGCAACATTATTTTCTCAGTTGAGTTCCTCAGCTCTTTAGCAATCATGTTTACATTTTTTGTGACCTCACTTAATCTAGAACAGATTCCTCAGTTATGATGGCTTTTAGTGACTGTAAATGAGGTGGTAGGAAACCCGCCCTGACAGCCTCCCTTCTCCAGATACATCTTTTTGCAGAAGCAGTCCCAGGATGTTTTTGGCTACGTCCCAGCCAGTGGGTTCCTTGCTGCCTCTGCCCCACTCTTACCCACATTATTTGTGAGAGCTGTAGCTAGTTCTCCATGTAGGGAGGTAGGTGGGGGAATGAATATGGATACCCAGCAGCGTACCCCTTTAGAAAGATTTCTGATGCCTGTGTAATATTAAACCCTCCTATATAATTATTGTTATTAACATGAACCTACCATTACATTTCTCAAAACAGTAGAATGACTTTACCAGTTAACAGAATCCTACTGTGTAGTTCTCTGATGTTGATGAAGAAAGGTCACATGTATTTGATCTCTTGAAAAAAGTATAGGATTTCTAAACCATTAAATATTAAAACACACACACATAGTTGGGGTAGAGGGTACTATACTAGTTAAGAGCATGGTCAGTCAGCAAAAGTCAAGAAAAAAGGGGAAACACAGAAAGAAAATAATATAACTTAACACATGATAAAATTGCAGGAATAAGATAAACAAAAATAAATATGACTAGATTAAATTCTTCTAATAAAATTGGTGACTCTCAGATTGTTTAAAAAGATTAACTATATACTGTCTTTAGGAGTCATATGTATAGCAAAATAACACAAAAGAGGGGATAGGTTAGTGAATGCTAACAAAACAGAAATCAGGACAGTAATATTAATATTTAAAAATGTAGGATTGAGGCCGGGCGCGGTGGCTCAAGCCTGTAATCCCAGCACTTTGGGAGGCCGAGGCGGGTGGATCACAAGGTCAAGAGATCAAGACCATCCTGGTCAACATGGTGAAACCCCATCTCTACTAAAAAAATACAAAAAATTAGCTGGGCATGGTGGTGCGTGCCTGTAATCCCAGCTACTAAGGAGGCTGAGGCAGGAGAATTGCCTGAACCCAGGAGGCGGAGGTTGCAGTGAGCCAAGATCGCGCCATTGCACTCCAGCCTGGGTAACAAGAGCGAAACTCCGTCTCAAAAAAAAAAAAAAAAAAATGTAGAATTGAATGTAAAAAAAATACTGAATGAGACATAGAATAAGGAATACAACTCCAACAAGAGGATTTAACAATAATGAACCTTTATGCACTGAGTATCCTAGCACTGAAAAATCGGTTAAAAATACAAATAAAATAATATAGGCCAGGTATGGTGGCTCATGCCTATAATCCCAGCACTTTGGGAGGCTGAGGCAGGTGGATCACTTGAGGTCAGGAGTTCAAGACCAGTCTAGCCAACATGCGAAACCCTGTCTCTACTAAAAATACAAAAAATTAGCCGGATGTGGTAGTGAGTGCCTGTAATTCCAGCTACGTGGGAAGCTGAGGCTTAAAAATCACCTGAACCAAGGAGGTGGAGGCTGCAGTGAGCTGAGATTGCACCATTGCACTCCACCCTGGGTAATGGAGTCAGACTCTGTCTCTCTCTCTCTCTCTCTCTCTCACACACACACACACACACACACACACACCTATTAATAAAATACCTATTAATAAAATAAAAATTGTTTAAATACAAATGAAGTTTTTCATGATAGTGGGAGACTAACAAAATGCTTTCGGTATTTGATCAAGTAGACAAAAATAAATAAGAACAGAATATTTGAATAGCATCATCATCATTATTGACTTAACCCCATAGGAAATACACACAATTTTTTAAAAGACCATGGATCATTTACAAAAATTGATTAAACACTCAACCACAAAGAAAATGTTCAATTAACAAAAAGTAGACATGTATTGGCCACTATAATAATACAGTATCATTGAAAATTAATACAAGATGGTTCCTGCCTCCACCTTTATCTAAGCACTTAGAAGTTAAGATATTATCCTTCTAAATAATCCTTGGGTCAAGAAAACCAGTACTGAAAGTATAGACTATTTAAAAATTAACAATGAGAATATAATGCATCAAAATGTATGGAATAGGACTAAAAATACACTTAAATAATTCAAAGCTTTTATTTTAAAGGACTGGAAAAAAATATTGTGACATAAGCAGCTAATAAAATAAAATAAAGCAAAATAAAGTGGGGAGAAGGAAATAATAAATGTGGAGGAGGTGCCAGGCACAGTGGCTCACACCTGTAATCCCAGTGCTTTGGGGGACTGAGGTAGGAGGATCATTTGAGGGCAGGAGTTCAAGGTTACCACAAGCTATGATCATGCCTCTGCACTCCAGCCTGGGCAACAGAGGGAGAGCCTGTCTCAAAA
>NW_016107425.1:4571765-4600129 GCF_001604975.1 Cebus imitator | reverse complement strand
AAAAAAAAAAAAAAAAAAGGTAGAGGAGGGAAATAATGAAGATAAAGCAGAAGAAAATTAGAATTGACAGTAAAGCAAGAGTGCAGGGTCCCCAGGAGAGCTGCTGCAATGAGAATGGAAAGCTGAGACAATGGGGTATAAGACACTATCCCTGCCCTCCTTGCAGCTTAGGTTTGGTTGAGGTGAAAAGCATGTGCAGAAAATAGAGAATAAGACTGTATTCAATAAAGTGGTCATTTATGAGTATAGCAGTTGGTATTCTATCTATGGCATGGTAAGTAGCAGTTAGGCCCTAAGTCTCTGCACAGATAGAACTGAATCTGTATGTTGGCTTCAAACTTATCAAGAGACTCTGGAGAGGTTAGTTAGCTTCATTAAGCTTGATTACTCTATCTGTAAAGTAGAGATCACGGTACCTACCTCACAGGATTATAATGAGAATTAAATGAAAATATGTATGTAAAGCACTTAGCTCAATGTCTGGCATGTGGTACAGGCCTGGTAAATGGTTGCTGAAAAAAGTCAGTGCAGCATCTCTTCCAGTCCCTTCTGGATACTGCTGGGATGATTGAAGCACTATCAGTATTTTGGTACATTTTATACAGGAGTGGGACAGTAAATAGTATTTAGAGTAGCCAAGTTCTGCCTACCTGGATGAAAAGATTGAGCATTTTGTCTGTGACCATTTGTAAGATACGCCAGTGGGAAATGGTTGAATTAGTCTCTGTCCATTAAAAGAAAAAACAAAATCTGTAAAGCATCATGCTCCCAAGATAACAGTGGTTCATTAGTTGGAGAGAAAATCCTGGAAACAGAGGGGACTCCTGGCCAGTCCTGCCACTCTGCACTTATTTGTCTGTCTCAGTAAGAAAGCAGAAGCAAGGAGACCTTTGGATCTGCCTGCTGACCAGTCAGCACATTTGCTCCTCATCAGCCAGCCTGAAACTCCATTCTCACAACCATTCGGTGTCAACATTAGGCTGTGCAGGCATGATAATGGACTCTTGAGATCTTGGAAACATAATGGAGTAAACACAGAAGGAGTCAGTAAACCCAGAAAAGAATTCAACACCTTCCCTTATCCTTCTGCACATGGATATCCAGTGTTCCCAGCACCATTTATTGAAGAGACTGTCTCTTACTCAGTATGTGTTCTTGACACTTTTGTTGAGTGGTAGTTGGGTGTAAGTGCATGAATTTATTTCTGGGATCTGTTCTGTTCCATTGGTCTGTGTGTCTGTTTTTATTCCAGTACATGCAGTTTTGTTGACTATAGCTTTGTAGTATATTTTGAAGTCAGGCAGGCCTTCAGCTTTGTTCTCTTTGCTCAGGATTGCTTTTGCTATTTGGGATCTTTTATGGTTTCATATGAATTTAAGGATTTTTTTCTTGTTTCTGTGAAGAATGTCATTGGTATATTGATAGGGATTGCATTAAACCTGTAGATTGCTTTGGGTAGGTTGGCCATTTTAACAATATTAATTCTTCAAATCCATGAATATGGGATATCTTTTCATATATTTGTGTCCTCTTCAATTTCTTTCATCAAAGTTTTATAGTTTTTAGCGTAGAGATATTTTACCGCCTTGGTTAAGTTCATTGTTAGGTATCTCTTTTTGTAGCTATTGTAAATAGAATTGTCTCCTTTAATCTCTTTTTTATATAGCTCACTATTAGCCCTTAGAAATGCTACTGATTTTTATGCATTGATTTTGTATCCTGCAACTTTATTGAATTTGTTTATTAGGACTAATCGTTTTTTGGTGGAGCCTTTAGGGCTTTTTGTATCTAAGGTCATGTCATCTGCAAACAGGGACAGTGTGACTTTCTCATTTCCAATTTGGATGCGCCTATTTATTTCTCTTGCCTAATTGCTTTAGGTAGGACATGCAGAAGAATGAAGCTAAATCCCTGCCTTTCATCGTATACAAAAATCAACTCAAAGTAGATTAAAAACATAAGTGTAAAACCTGAAACTATAAAACTACTAGAAGAAAACATAGGAAAAATGCTTCTTGACATTGGTCTGAGCAGAGATTTTAAAAATAAGACCTCAAAAGCATAGGCAACAAAGCAAAAATAGACAAATGGGAATACATCAAACTAAAAAACTTTTGCACAGCAAAGAAAACTATTCAGAGTGAAGAAACCATCTACTGAATGGGAGAAGATATTTGCAAACCATACATCTGACAAGGGGTTAATATCCAGGCTATATAAGGAACTAAAAGAGAGAGGGAAAAAACCCAAGTAACTTGATTTAAAATGGACAAAATTGTAATCCTAGCACATTGGCAGGATGAGGTGGGAGGAGCCCAAGAGTTCGAGACCACCCTAGGTGACAAAGTGAGACCCCGTCTCTACAAAAAATTTAAAAATTAGCCAGGTGTGATAATGCATGCCTGTAGTCTTAGCTACTCAAAAGGCCAAGTCAGGAGGGTCACTTAAGCCTCAGAGATTGAGGCTGCAGTGAGCTATGATCATGCCACTAGACTCCAGCTTGGGCATGACAGAGTGAGACCGTCTCAAAAATAAAAATGGACAAAAGACCTTGGTAGACATTTCTCCAAAGAAGACATACAAATGTCTAGCATCACTGTTCATCAGAGAAATGCAAGTCAAAACCACAGTGAGATATGCCTCACTCTATTCAGAAAGACTAATATCAAAAGAACAAAAGGAAACAAGTGTTGGGCAAGGATGTGGAAGAAAGGGGACAATTATCGCTGCTGGTGGGACTGTAAACTAGTTCAGCCATTATGAAAAATAATATGGGTCAGGATCTGGAAGAATTTGCAAAAAAAGAAAAAACGAACAAAAAAGAAAGTAGTATGGAGATTTCAAAAAAATATTAAAAATAGCACGACCATATGGTCCAGCAGTCCCACTACTGGGTATGTATATTCAAAGGAAATGAGATCATTATGTTGAAGCGGTATCTGCCCTCCATGTTTATTGTAGCACTATTTACAATAGCCAAGATATAGGAATCAATGTAAATGTCCAACAAATAAAACGTGGTATAGATACACAATAGAATACCATGCAGGCATAAAAATGAATAAAGCTCTGTCATTTGTGACAACATGGGTGAACCCAGAAGACTCATATTAAGTGAAATAAGCCGGATACAGAAAGACAAAATACCACATGCTCTCACTTATATATGGAATCTTTAAAAAAAAAAAAAAAAAGGTTGATATCATAGAAGCAGGGAATAGAACAGATGGTTACCAGAGACTGGGGAGGGAGGGGAAGATGGGGTCAGCAGGTACAAAGCTACAATGAGACAGGAGGAGTGAATTCTGGTGCACTGTTGCACAGTAGGGAGGCTATGGTTAATGGTAAAATACTGTATTTTATAAAATAGCCAGGAGACGGGTGTTTGAATGTTCTTATCACAAATAAATGATAAATACATGAGTTAATGGATATGCTAACTACCCTGATTGGCTCATTATACAACATAGATATGTATCAAAACATCAAATTGTGCCCCATAAATATGTGCAGTTACAATGTCAATTTTAAAAGTAAAATTAAATAGACTCCCTCTTTTTAATTTATATCAATATCTGTATTTTATCTATATTTAGGACTTGATGAGAATTTGTAGCTTCAGGTAAAGTTAGAATGTATTTGGAGTAGAATGTATCTTGAGATTTTTTAATATCTGCACATGCTACACATCAAACCACTTTAGTCAAAATATTTGTTCAGTGGGAAAAAAATCAGTGAAAATAAATTATATCTCTTAGTCCAAACAGAAAGTAATTGACTGATCTATTTCCTCCCTTCTCAAAACACCATCAACTGTAAGATGTAACATCAAATTACTAACAGGTAAAGAGGAAAAACAAGACATGACATTAAATGCACACTTTGATTCCAGGAATGTTAAAATGTGTAGGGAAAAAAACCCTACCAGCACAACCATGCATCTTGGGATTAAGCCAGTGCAGAATTTCACTCACTGGGTGTTATGGTGTTTTGCAGCTGGTGGAGGCTAGGTAGGACTAATTTTATTAATGTAATTAAACAAAATTTTTTATTAATGCACATGGGCAGAACTAGTGAATATTGAAGACACATGTTTTCTCAAGCCCATCAGTTTATTTTTGTATTCTTTTAACAAAACAATAAAAAAGAAACCAAAATCATGGACAATTGGGGAGGTACTATACATGGTGAGCCTGGAGCATCTTGTAGGGCTGGAAAGTGAGGAAGTACTTAAAAATAAACAAACAAAAAGCACTGATAGGAGTATGTGAGAGGAGCACAGAAACCAATGGTAAGAACTCCCAGTGGCCAAACCTGGAAGAGTTTGTGCAACAGTTTAATTTGAGTACTGTTGAATTAAAATGCAAAGCCTAAAGTAAATATGCATACAGCCATACTGGTATGAATAAATGATCGAATACATTAATAAATTTGTAGAAGAGACAAATCTTCCATGCAGAAGGATTCCAAATAATTTATATAAACACTCTACCTTGAAGGACTTTATTCCAAAGAGTATGGTATAGAAAGGTGGGGAGGAGCAGGGAGCAACTTTACAATGGAGAAACCCGACACCCACTGCCTCAGCCAGGTGATCAAGGCCAACATCAACAGTACTAAATCATGTTAATAGTACATACATCTGATGCGATGTGATTAAAATGTCACTTCACCTGTGTGACCCTCCTCCAAATAACACATAACCCCAGTCTTAAGGGGAAAAACACCAAACAAATCCCAATTGTAGCACAGTCTACAAAATACCAGACTAGTATTTCTCAAAACTGTCCTCAAAAACAGGGAAAGTCTGAGAAACTGCCCCAACCAAGTGTAGCATAAGAAGACACGATGACTAAATGTAATGTGGAGTCTTGCAAGGGATCCTGGAACAGATGAAGGACACTAGGTAAGAACCAAGGACATCTGAATAAACTGTGGACTTTAGTTAATAATAATGTATCACTATTGCTTTATTAATTGTTACTTATGTATCATACTAAATATAAGAAGTATTTAACAGGGAAGATTGGGTGTAGGATATACGGGAACTCTGTACTGCCCTCTCAATTTTTCTATAAATCTGTAACTGTTCTGAAATGTAAAGTGTATTAAAATTTTTAAATGCCTAAACAGAAAAAAAATAAATCATGGACAGAAAGCCAGGTTAGGGATTTTAATGGAAAATTATAAAGCATTTTATTAAGGCCTTTAAAAATTCCATACAGAACACGGCTTAAGCAGAACATATGCAGCTGCTTAGTTGAAAAATGGAACTGGCAGCTTTACTCAGAATGTGACACTTCTAAATACATTCAAATTGAGTCATTATTATTTTTCATCTACGTAGTATTTTGTTTTTCCAAAGTTCTTGCAATTTCTGACTCTGAGATGGCAAAATTTTACCATTATTCCTATTTTAAAGCTAATGCCATGTCTATAGCTTGGACAGCCATTTTGACTCAACTGTCTAAGCTAAATGTCAATTCAATCAGAAAACCAGCCATCAGCTGTCAGATGGTAAAAGAGTTATGTGTGTTTTCAAAGCCAGAAGTGCAGTCATGTGGTGAGACTGCAGGGTTTTACTGTTGTCCACAGCTGAGTCCCAGGACTGGTTTCCTTACTCCGTACTCTCACATGGAAAACTTCATTGGGGAATTATAGGGTAATATTTTCAAGACTAGGAACTTGTTCACAGTTACCTTTCTAAAAAACAAAAACAAAAAAGACCTTTAAAAGCATTTTAAAAAAAAAATTATGCCAGGGTAGCCAAACAGAAACAACTTTGGGGTTTTTGCACTGAGTCAAGTCTTACAAATTGTGGAACATTCCCCTTGGTCCAGGACATCACTTTACTCCCACTCACCACTTCCTATACCCACAAATTCCAGTATGTTTGGACCCTGCTGGTGTCTCAGGGAATCACAAAAAGAAACAGGAAGGCACCAGCGAGCAGAACAAGAAAGCTAGACATGGTGCCGTTGGGCTTGTGGCTTAGTCCCTGCCCCACCTCTCCTCCAGCCTCTCCAGCCGTACAGGGCAGAGAGGGTCACAGCCGGCACTCTCCTGGTGCTCTTGCCAGGCCTACATCACAGCCCCCACGACCAGGACTCACATGCTCCCAGGAACCCAGCGCCGTCCCGGAGGAAGATGATGCCCAGCCCTTGCAAAGGAAATTAAAAGTCTGGCACATGTTGGAGCTCAGCAGGAGGGAAATGTCTCCCAGTTATTTAGCCCTGGAAGGCTGAGAATCAAGTGGTTTTGTTTTCCGAACCGACAGTTGGGGCACACTATCTGACAGCATGACCACATGTGAACTTGAGACAGTTCCAGGAAATTTGGGGTGTGTAGCCGTGGTTGCTGCAGGATCCAAAAATATGAACAAAAGCCTGAGTGTCCTCCTTTGATGGTGGTGCCCTCCAGAGAGGAGTGTGGGGACATCCTGGGTGCAGCAGCATCGAGGGCCCTTCCTCAGCAGCCTCGAGGGTGGCAGTACCAGGGGCTGTCCTGATGACAGCAGAGACCCAAGCCCAGGACTCCTCTGTGAGCTCTCGGCCCTTTCTCAGCTGCTGAACTCCAGCCTCAAGATGGGTGACCCTGGGGCTGAAGACTGTCTCTCCCTTCCTCCTTCACCTTCCTCTTTAGTCAGGAGTGCCTGGAATCTAGGCATGACTACCCCTGGCTTATGTCCTCTTTTACCTGTGTCCTGGGAACACCCAAAACAAGCTGGAGGAGACAATCATTTCTGCAGACACAGGGTTACCCCCATGTGAAGCAAGCAGCAAATCGATCTTATCACATGCCTCTGACCGGTTAGGGAGGCGAGTCAAGAAGGTGCAGTGAGGAAGTGTAATGTCACATGCAACATTTACAGGAAACTGGCTAGAAGACAGCAGGGGAACTCAAGAACTTGGGTGTTTTCAGCGGATTAAAACAACACAGGTTAGTGCTTTCCCCCACCTGAAAAACTTTTCATAGCCACTCTAAAATACCTAATTCTCTTTCCTTGAACTGTCTTTAACAATTTCTCTAATGTGTAGAACTTGCTTTTTGGCTTTGAATATAAGAGCCAGCACACAGCTAGTAACTGCACGTTGTTAGAGGAACAAACATTGAGCCATTATGGTGAAAATGAAATTCTCAGAATCTCTTGCTTCCCTGTTTAGAACTTCTCTGCCTCTGAAAGAACGAAACTTCAGACATTCTTTAAATAACTTATTTCGTGGAATTCAGCTAGGCCTCTTGTCATTTTTACCTATTAATGTAAATGTGAAACGGGACAGATCAGCCTGTGTTTGCAGACGTGTGGGGCACTCAAAGGATGTTTGAAAATATAGAAATATTATGCATAAAAATGTGCTTGTAAGGTTATATGCAAAAGTTTGTTATTTTATGGGGTTTTATCTCATAAAACCCATCTTTTGGCTTGAATTTCTTGTTAAAATAATTTCTCATGTCATTGTAAATCCTTGTTTCCTTTTTTATTTTTTCACTCTTCTCCTTCCCCTTTTCCCCCCCTCCCCTCTCTTACTAACACAAAATGGGAGTAGAGAAGCGGCAGTAGGGACAGCTTGAATATGAGACGAGGAAATCCTTTGCCCAGTACCAGAGTTTAAGAAGCAGGCACGCCCGGAGCAAAAGCCGAGCAGGCCCTGAAGAAACCATGAGGTGTGGTAGTTGCCAGAGCTTTCTGTCTTCAGCCTTGTGCTTCCTAGAGAAGTCTGCAAAAGAGCCAGAAAGACGTCTAGAGGGGTGGGAAGCAGGAACCCAGAAACATAAAAGGCCCAGGATTATTCCTCCTATGGCCAATGAGGGACAGTTCAATTACACAGTGGCCTGCTGCTTTCAGACCTAATGTAGAGAAAGAAAACGTCTCAAATCTGAGTTAAGAGAAGGAAGTTCCTACATTGTGGGAACATTACTGTCTTTCAGCTCCAGGACAGGCTAGCCAGAGAGGCTGCTGAGCTTTTTCTGGGTGTTTTTGGAAAACATTCTAGATGGTTGCTTTGACTGTGTTAATGTGTTAACTGAGAGGGGGAGGATAATGAGGACAGGAGATCAAGATCAGGAACTTCCTGTTTCATGTCTTCATTCCAGCCCAAAGTGTTGTAAAATATGTCTGTACTGAAAAACAACGAAGGAGTGAGGGGCTGTTTGTGGACTCACGTGTTTATATCCAAGTAATGCCAAATAACTAGAACAGTGGTGAAAGAGAAAAATCATGGTTGATTCTGTCCTCCAATTGCCACATTTTTTTTTAAAATATTTTACTACCAAGTTGAACAAGAAGATGGAGAGAAAGCTGACAGAGAATAAGGGAAGATTCTAAGCTGGACGTGTGAGCCCTAGTGGTTTCAGAAATCCTGTACACGCTCTGACAGTGTCAGCCCACATCATTGGGTGTGGGGGGTTGGAGGGAAGACTGAATTAATCGCTGGCTGGAGCCCTTTGCACAAATGCTGTAGGAGACATGCACATGGACGCTGCAGTAGGAAGGCCTCTTGCACCTGCCCTTGAGCACCAGGAAGAGGCTTACAACTTAGCAGTGGCTGGACATCCCTCGAAGGAGCTCTCCTTTCAGTTTTGTTTCGCTTTGTTGATTATACAGCCTTCCTGTTCCAGAAGTTTTATATTCTGCAAATCTGCTGCTCTTAGTGGAAAGGGACTTTTTATGTGGTTGGAACACTTTTTTTTTTTTGAGATGGAGTTTTGCTCTTGTCACCCAGACTGGAGTGCAATGGCACTGTATCGGCTCACTGCAACCCCCGCTTCCCGGGTTCAAGTGATTCTCCTGTCTCAGCCTCCCAAGAAGCTGGGATTACAGGCATGGGTCACCATGCATGGCTAATTTTTTATTTTTAGTAGAGATGGGGTTTCACTATGTTGGTCAGGCTGGTCTCAAACTCCTGACTTCAGGTGACCTACCCTCCTCGGCCCCCCAAAGTGCTGGGGTTATAGGCGTGATCCACTGCACCCAGCTTCCTGATGTCATTTTTGTAAATGCATCCTTCCAAAAGCTGTTTGTATTTCTTCTGGGGGTCCTTATTCTCTCCTATTTCTCAGCCCCTTCCCCATCTTTCCACTTCACTACACTGTGTTTCTTTGTGTTTGAGATGCAAAAAAAGGTTGATAAAGTGTCATCATTGTACACCACCTCTGACCCAGGTTCTGAAAAAAAGAGTGGAAACACAGAAGGGCAGAAGGTAACAGATCCTGTTGGGTGGTAGCACCTGGAGTGTTAATCTTGCATGTAATTTTTAGATAAGAATGACTGCCAGTTGAATACTGAGTTGAATTTAAAGGTCAAAGTGGAAAGAGACAAATGGTCACCTTTAATCTGGAGAAAACATGGTGGATTTTGTGGGGAGGAACAGTATGGGCACATTCCTGAACTCTCTAAAGAGAAGAGGTATGAGGCTGACTTCACAAATCTCTCTTCTTCCTCAGACCCAATATAGGCAGGCCTCTTCTCCCTGAATCCCAGATAATACCAGAGTGCGCTGTGGGTCGACATCCACAGATATCTGGGTGACTCTGGTTTCAGAGGGATAAAATGGTGATATACACCAAACATTCATGCTAGTGGGGAAAAGGAAGTTAAACTCTGGCAAGTGCAACTTTTACAACTGAACTCATCCTTGGTATCATTCTGAGTTGGCATGAACAAATCTGGAGGCCCAGCTCTCTGGATTTCTCAGGAGGAAGTTCCTGGGCATTTGTAAGGTATTACTGTTATCACCATCATATTGGGAAATACTAAGAACCATAGGGTTTTTGTGTGTGTGGGGAGGTGTTAATTTTGATAAAAGACACATAACAAAATTTACCATGTTAACCATTAAGCATACAGTTCAGTAGCGTTAAGTATATTTGCATTATGCAGCCAGTCTCCAGAACTCTTTATTTTGCAAAACTGAAACTTATACCCATTAAACAACAACTCCCCATTCCCTCTTTCCCAACTCTTGGCAGCCACCATTCTACCTGCTGTCTTTATGAAATTGACTTCTCTAGGTACCTTGTATAGGTTGAATTATACAGTATTTGTCTTTCTGTGACTGCTTTATTTTACTTAGCCTAATGTCCTTAAGGTTCATTAGCACGTGTCGAATATTCCTTCCTTTTTAAGGCCAAACATATTTGTATGTATGTATCACGTTTTCTTTATCCTTTCATTCATCAGTGGACATTTGGGCAGCTTCTGCTTTTTCACCATTGTGACTAATGTTGTCAGCGTGGGTTTGCGCATATCTCTTTGAGATCCTGCATTCAGTTCCTTTGGTATGTCTCCAGAACTGAAATTCCTGGATCTATGGTAATTCTATGTTTGGCTTCTAAGAATTATCCAGTAATTGTGTCTTTTTATACCACTCTCCCTCCCAAAACACAGACTTGAAGATACCTCATATTACAAGATCATTATCAATTTTCTTCAAGAATGCCTAAATGTTCATGTCTTGCTTCTGAGCAGTAAGGATGCAGAGGGGACTTGGGCTGTGTCTCAGGAAAAGTAGCAGGACCAGGTGGCTATTCTGGAGGGCTGGCCATGGTAGGTGGTTAGATTACAGATTCTACGATTCTATGCAAGGAAATGGTAGGAAAGATATGATAGACAGCCTGACACCATGCTGTGTGGTGATTCTTTTGCTGGAGATGTTGTCTCCTGACTAAAATATCATTAATATTAATGTATACTCTGGGAAGGGATTGCCTATATGCCTGGTTGATTTTTCACTCTGCCATTTCAATTCTATTTCTTCATCAGTCAGAAGGTTGGTTCTGTTTAAAGAAAAAAAAAAAAAAGCTTTAACTGTCCTCTTCTCCCAAAAAAGGCAACAGAAAATGACAAGAAGAGTTGTATTTGTTTATGAAAGTACATAGAAAGCTTTTCCCGGAAAAGAATGAACTGGGAAAAGATGAGTCCTTGAAGTAGAACCCTGTCATAGTGCAACAAACTGAATTTAAGAGACACCTGTTTCCAGCTTGTACAACATCCAATGCCAGTTCCACAGTAGGTATTCACATGCCGCTCGGATTATTTCTCAATGCTAATGAGAAGCTACTGCTTTGAGACTGTCTCACCAGCTAGACACTTACCAGACTTTGTTTTGATATTTTCTGGTATGAATTAGGCTTCCTTTCTAGTTGTGTCCATGCCCAGATATGACATATTTTAAGTTAACTCATTGTATTGGTTTGTAACCTAGTGTGGCTTAAAAACAAAAGAGTCATTTGTTGTAGTAGGATATGTGCTCGCACACACAAATATATATGTGTGTATGTGTGTGTGCATAATGGGAGGAATTCTCTAGGGCATATGTTTCCTAAATTAGAAGTGATATCTTGGAGCTTACAATTATTTGGAGTACTGCTATCTATCTTCAGACTAGGAGATTATACATGTGTTATACAGAGAGGAGGGTTTGCTAGTAAACTGTAATTATTTCCGTAAGTCATTGCTTTATTGAATGGTGGTGATTTGGAATATCTTCTTTGATTTCCAGGCCAGCAATGGAGAGATTTGGTCTTCCTTAAAGGCTTTAGAGACTTGTAGAATGAACTTAACTCCTGAAAACTGGGTGTGGGGCCAATAGCTCACCAGCCTGCTATGCGGAAGGCTGGATGGAGGGGCTGCTAAAGGAGGAGAACTGGTGTTCCAACTCCACCTTCTCATGCAGTGTGACTTCTCAGGCAGGTCCCAGTTTAGAAGTCATCTAACTAAGTGAACATTCTTGAACTGCCACCAGGAAGTTCCTAAAACCTTTTTCTAAGCAAAAAATATATGCTTTCAGTCTTTCTCCTCTTCCCTCTGCTTTTCCTCTTCTCTCTACTCCCTACTTTCCCCTCTGCCATTTCATGCTCATTACCTTCTGAAAGCTCAGGTCAGAACTTACCTACATGGACAGACTGCTTCCTTCCCTGGCCCTGTCTCTAAGCTTTTTATTCCTCTTCCCCAGAGCATTTAATAACCTTCCCTGCAAAACAGAGGAAAGTCAAGGCTGATGAGCATAGTTATCAGAATAAAGCTGTTTAAGAGGTTTTATGTAAGAAAAATAATTTGGAAAAAAAACAATGTTTTTTATAAGATAGATCGTGATGAATCAGGAAGGATGAATAGTTTACTTTTTTTGAGAGAGAGAGAAAGAGACTTACTATGTTGCTCAACTCCAGTTGGAGTGCAGTTGCTAGTCACAGGTATAATCATGGCACACTACAGTCTCAAACCCCTGGACTCAAGCGATTCTCCTGCCTCAGCCTCTCTATGTTTTAAAGACTTCTTTTAAAGATCCATAAGGAGGTAGCCATAAGGGAAGGGGAACTGAAAAGGCCAGAGGATAATTTTCTCTAAAAGACAAAAATGTTAGGTTATTCAGAAACTATTTTTTTCCTCTACTTCGGTGCCAGGAACATCTGGCTTCAGGAAAGGTTTGGGAAAGATGCTGTTGTCATCATTTAAAACTTAAAGAGGTAGGTCAAAAATAATCTTGGATTTTTTAGAACTAGAAGGGACCTTAGAGAGTTGTGTCCTTTTATTTTTAGATTTGGAAACTAAGGCCCAGAGAAGTCAGGTGATTTGTCTGTGATCAAAGTAGCTCATTTATGATGGTAGTGGGTGTGGAACAAGGCCCCCGGCTACATACTGGTGACACAAGGGGGAAATGTTGGAGGGGCCCAAGGACTTTGGAATCTGAATGTAGGTGCCCCTCTGAGATCTATAGAGGCCAGACCCGTGCCTAATGGGAGTAGAGTAACAGATTGAGGATTTGAGGAACTTCCAAAACTCCAGCAAAGTGATCTCTGCGTAATTCCTAGAACATAACACAGCCATATGGTTGGAATTTTGTGGGTAGAAAGCTAATCCAACCTACCTGGAGAAAGGTTGTGAGCAATGAACTGGTCCTCAGGGAGCAGAGAGGAAAAATTTCCAGTGGTTGCCCAGGATTGGCCAGGAAAAGAGTTCCGGAATCTTGTGGACATGAATGTGGATTGAGAAGTATGGATGAAGCTCTGTCGTGAAGTATCTGTTGTGATGCATTATCAGGGCTCATTGTGGCATGGATTAAGCAGTCCTTGGAAGGGTTAGCCATCCTTGACACTGATTCCAACACCTTCTGAATGCTAAGTCAACTTCCTGGGTACCATTATCTCAGAAAGGTATATTCTGGACAATGGACATGGCCACCAGAAAGAAGTGGTGTTATTTGTAGCCTCTTGTGAATTTTTACTCAACCATTCTGAGTCTGATCCCTCTGGCTCCCAGATAACGGAGATTTGGGGACCTCTATAATGATGCTCTGTGCTTGATGTAGTGTTCTACCCCTCCCGAAGAATGCCACTCTTAAGAGTCTTTTCAGGGTAAACAGTGGCCCCTTCTCAGTGTCAGGCATACCTCATTGTTACTCCTCTTCAAAATGCCACAGACATTATTAAAAGAAGAAAATGAGATATAATACATGGGTCCTGCTATAAGAAATCACAAGGCCCAGCCAGCTGTGATGGCTCATGCATGTAATCCCAGGACTCTAGGAGGCCAAGATGGCCTTGAGGATTGCTTGAGCCAAGAGTTCAAAACCAGCCTAGGCAACATAGCAAGACCCCATCTCTACAAAAAATAAAAAAATTAGCCATGCTTGGTGGCACTCACTTGTGGTCATAGCTACTTGGAAGGCTGAGACAAGGGGATTATTTGAGCCGAGGAGGTCAAGGTCAAGGCTGCAATAAGCCATGATCACACCACTGCACTCCAGCCTGGGCAACAGAATAAGACCCTTCTTTTTTTTTTTTTTTTTCCAAAAAAAAAAAAAAAGGAAGGGAGGCAGGGAGGGAAGGAAACAAATCATAAGGTCTTTTTTGGACACAGGAAGGAAGGAAGGAAGGGGAAGGGGAAGGAAAGGGAGGGAGGGAGGGAAAGAGGGAGGGAAGGAAGGAGGGAGGGATAGAGAGAGAAAGAAAAGGAAAGGAAAGAAAGAAAGAGAGAGAAAGAGAAAAAAATAATAAGACCTTTTTTGGACACTGGATGTTTTCAGAGGTTTTTTCTCTCTGTTTTTCTTATTGTCCTTAATTCTGATTTGTTTATTAAGCACCTTCCATGTGGATCTTTTATTTTAGTTAGGGGACATGGACAAAAAACAATAAGCCTAAAAAATATTAGATGATGTATATTAGGAATTTAGAAGGGATACCTGCTGTGAGAAAGAAGTCCAGCCGAGTAAGAAGGAGCAGAGCACAGTGGTGGAGGATGGGTATAGGTGGGCTGGTGAGGGCTGCTGTCATGGAGAAAATGGTGAGAGAATTCACCATGCAGACACATGGGGAAAGCCTGAGGATGCAGAAATGGAACATGCCTGACGTGTTCAAGGAGTAACAAGGTGCCAGTAAGTTGGAGGTAAGATCCTGGAGGGCCATGTTGGCCATGGTAGGACTCTGGCTTTCCCCCAGAGTGTGGGAGTGAGGGGAGGACTTTGATCCAAAAAGAGATGATGATCTGACTTTAAATTTAGCAGCTCCCTCTGCCCACTGCATTGAGAATAGACTGTAGGAGCATGAGAGTGGAAGAGAGTGACCAGTTAGGAGGCTTTTGCAGTACCCCAGTGAGACATGCCAGTGCCATGGACAAGGGTTAGCAGTAGAGGTGGTGAGGAATAATTAGAGTCTGATTACTTTGAAGGCAGAACCAACAAGATTGGCAATTGAACAATAATAAGCAAAAGAGAGGAGTTAAGGAAGATTACAAGGTTTTTGGCCTAAGTGCAGGAAGAATGGAAATGTCATCAGACTGAGATGGGGAGGGCTGTGAGTACAGCAATTTGGGGTGGAGGGGAGATATTAGGATTTTGTTTGGGATATAGTGAGTTTGAAATATCTGTGAGACAGCCACGTAGAGATGTCAAGTGAGCAGTTGGATATACATGTCTGGATATAGGAGTTAGAATCCTAGAAAAAAGTCATCTTTCTTAATGGTTTTGGCTTAATATCATTCCTGAATTCATCTGTAGCTTCTAAAACTTCCATTAAAGACATGGAATGTGACTCCGCATAGTGATATGTTCAGTGGTTGATTTCTGGCACTGAAATCAGAGAATGTTCTTTTGGGTAAACAGAAGTGGAAAAATTAGGACTCTCATTTCAAACTTTGTTTTTCACTGCTTAAACCCTAGTGATTCCATAATTCTTATTTTAAGAAAAAAACCTTTTTTAAACAAAATGGGCAAAAGCAATACCTGAACAAACCAAGCTTTCCTCTGCTTTTGTGTCTAAGTAGTTGAAAGTATTGTGAGATGGTTATAATTTTTATGTTTATATAAATGTCATCTTAAATACAATTGAAATTGCTTTTTGTGACGAAAGTATATAACAGACATTATATACTTATACAAATTTTAATGAATTAATCTGTGCTGTCTTCCTGTGGAAAAGGACATACCACTGGCCCCCCCCCCATATTCACAGCTGTGCATCTGTGGGTTCAGCCAACTGTGGATGAAAATATGCAAATTTATATTATCTTCATTCAGGAGGGAGAACCCTTTGTTCTTGTGGGTTGGATCTAAGTAGGCAAGACTATTGAGTTACATTTGACTTCTGAAGTCACTTTTTTATCTTACTTTTTAGTTAACTTGTGAAAGCAAAAAGCATCTATTTTTAAAATACCTTTTTTAGGACACTGGAATAACACTGGCATTCCCTAGCCCAAACTGAGGCTAAAAGTTTTGAATTCTCAATCTTTCTGTCAAACTTACAAGAAAACAGTTATCAAATATTTCTTTAAACTATCTCATTAGACCCTCCACCAGCCTATGAAGCAGGTACTCCCATGAGCCCCATTGACAGAGATGAAAATTGCCTCAGAGAGGTGAAGTGATGATGCATTCCACAGAGCTGGAATTCAGACCCAGGTCCGCCCAGCCTACTTCCCAGAAGCATGGAGTAAAGTGAAACAAACCTGAGCCTTTCAGTGAAATAATGCAGACCAAGAGGTCATGCAGAATGATCTCCTTTGGGATAAGCCTAAAACCTGAGGCCTCATTCAGAAAGCTCAGGAAGTTGCTAAACCAATCCTTGAAGTGGGAGGATTCATGAACCAAGTCTTTTCTTAGGCCTGTATCCTGTACAGTGGTGAGGCTACTTGGGTGGTGTGACACCGTGGACTGAGAACATGCCTCCATCAAACCCACAAGGGAACTCAAACACTCAACTCTCACTTGCACAGAAGCCCATTGGTGCCAGCCAGCAGCAGCTGTCCCTGGCTGCTCCCAGAAGGTGCCTGGTAACTGGAAGAGTGCCAGCCAGCCGCCCTGAGGAGACCTAAGTGAGGGGTTCTGCAAGCCTTGGAAGTGGTTCAGGACCTTAAGGGGCCTGAGCTCAGGGCTCAGAAAAATGGGCAGGGCTCTGTCCCCATAGTGCCAGTTTTCAGAATGCTGTAGGGCAGTGGGGTCAGCTTCCATACCAGTAGCCTTACTTGGGGGCCCCTGGGAGAAGCAGCCCCAACCCCCTTCCACAGTTAATATTCAATCTCGTGTGCACTGGTGCAGACATCCTGATTATTAAAATAATGAGATGCCTAAAAACCAGTTGGTGAATTGTCATCACTCTCAGCACCCTGAGTACACCCCCAGAACCCGTAAGACTTCTCCCATAATTCAACAACTAAAGCAAGAATGCCAGCACAGCTCAGGTTGAGCAGGGCCCTGCTCCATCATCTTATGTTGTCCTAATCAGTTAGTGCTTGTGCCTCACTGGTTGTTAAATATTTTGAATAACACCCTAATTCCACACCAGTAAGTTGAAACACGGGAGGCATTTCTGTGAACAGGTGATGACAAATTTGAATTGGGGTCCAGGACAGCAAAATTGAAACCTATAATTATGTCCCTAGTTCACTGGTTCTCTGATAGGGGCCTGTCAATAGCATCCCAAGGTGTTTCTCATTAGTGAGAAGAAAAATACCTGCAGTGGGTTATGACTGGAAAGGTAATAAGCAGAGGTCAGCCCAGCCCCTGGAAACACAGTTTGGATTAATGTTTTCTGAGGGTCCCAAGTTTAAGAAGATATGAATTTTGCAGGAAGACTTCTCCACTCACTTTCTGTGCTAGTCCTACCTGTCATTAGAAATGTGGTTATTATCTCTAACCATGGCTTGTTTGCTCACATAGTTCAGTTGGTGCCCACCTGCCCAGAGGAGGTGAAAGGTTCATTATTAGTCGAGCTCCACTAATCCTGATTTATTAGTGCCAAACACTTGCCTTTTGCAGCTGTGAGGGAAGTTTTCAAAGCTGATTTATTTCTGAGCTGCACTAGCAGTGCCACATGGTTGTTTTTTTTTTCAAGAATCTTTCACAAACACAGTAAATGCCCACAGATGGTGCATTCCAGGGGTATGTGAGGAAGCCCTGTGCCCATCCACAGAGCACCAGACTGATTTTTAGATGGTGCAAGATACACTGCATCCTCTAACACCTGAAGCCTATGAACTTGATGGGAAAAATAGTACCTCTTTATGTTCACTAACCTCTAGTTGAAATTTTGCATTTCTTTGTTTATGAATGTTGCCAACGAACTGCAGTCACATTAACAGCACTGTGACACCATCATCAATAGAGCTCATAGATACTTTATTTCATTTTGTGGCAGGTAGCTTATAACATGGGCCCCAATGATCCCCACCTCCTGAAATTCATGCCTTGGCATAAATCCCTCCTCCTGAATATGTACTGAATTTAATAATTCACTTTTGGTGGATGAAATGTGGCAGAGAAGATGGGATGTCACTTCTGAGATTTGGTTATAAAAAGACAGTGGCTTTTTTCTTGGGAACTTTCTCTCTCTTGCTCACTCTCAGGGAAGCCAACTACCAAGTTAAGAGCCACCTTATAGAGAGACCCACATGCAGAGAACTGAGGGAGACCTTTAACCAACAGCCAATGAGGAAAAGAATCCTGCCAACAGCATGTGAGTGAACTTGGAAGCAGGTTCTCCCCCAAACTTTCAGATGGGAACACAGCCCCAGCTGACACCTCGAGTGCAGTCTTGTGATAGACCTTGAGCTGGAGGGACCAGCTAAGCTGTGCCCAAACCTCTGACCCACAGTAACTGTGATACAGTAATTGTTTGTTGGTTTTAGCTACTTAGTTCTGGGGTAATTTGTATCTTTAAATGTTGTTTATATGTATTACCATTTGAAATTACAGTGATTATTATACTAGCCACTAGATCTTGTTATTTAATACACTAAGAAGCACTTATGTTAATTTATAACACATTTATTTTAAACCATTTTGGTATTACACATCTCCATTACTGAAATTTACCAATTCTTATTTCTTAAAGTCTCTGGCCTTTAATTCATAATTGAAAATCATTCTGCTAACAACAAGAAATAGAACACCTCTTGGATGGCATTATGATAGGTTTTGTAGTTGTCTCTGTCTTGTGATGTTTGTAGTTAAAAGCTCAAATCCCAGACTTGTCAGCTCCATGACCTCTGGAAAATTATAACAAAGATAATAATTTCTATGTACCCACAAAAATTAAAAACAAAAATAAAAATTGTTAAGAATTTTCTTATAGTTAATACATATTGCCATATAAAATGTCTGACTGCAGGCAGACACAAATGCTAGTTAGCCAGAATAAATCCAAGGCTGAAAGACAACCAGTGGATAGCAGTGACCATCAGTCTGCTCATCGGAGAGTGGGGAGTCAGTGAGTTAAGATACCCGCACCCCACTGAGCACTGGCAGCATAGAGAGGGGATCCTGTAGTGTTACTTTCCCTTCCCCAAGGACAGTGTTTTCAAAGTTTGATTTTCATACCACAGGTGGTTTGTGAGGTGATTTTAGGAGACGTGGATAAACGTTCTTTATTTAAATATTTATTTGTTTAAATGTGTACTGGAAAAAATGTACAACATACAAAATTTATGATTTAATGCATATAGTTACTTAGGATGACACGAAATATGCATTTAGATTTTTTAGGTTAGTTGAGTTAAATAAAAATATTAAACAAGTCATATAGTTTTGGTGGTATGCAGGCATTACAAAATATGAAATTAGTTTGCAAATAGTTGAAGCTCAGGAACCACTGCCTTAGGAAATTTATCAGGAGACCAGATACATATCCACATTAAGAGATAACCAATTAATGGCTCCAAGTTCAGTCAGGTTGCTGTCAGAGTATTTAATAACCTAAAAGGCAGCATTTAAAGGAAATGATTTTCTGTGCTTCATATCTCCCAAACTTCCAACAGCATGTAACACTGCCCGCTTTGCACTCCTTCCCAGAGCACGAGAAGGGAGGTTGGGGTGGGCAGTGATTTGAAGGGCCCAGCAGGGTTCCTCATTGTTCTCTCATCAGTAAAATTAAATTCCATTTAATTTAATTCCACAAATTTCAAGGGCTAAAACAGTTCATGTTGGTGCCGAATCACCCTGTTAGGCCACTGTCTAGTCCTGCATAGTACAAAGCAGGGGCCGTTTGAAACGTGGCTAGTCCAAATTGAGATGACTTGGATCATGAGTGGAAAATTCACATTGAATTTTAAGACTTACACGAAAACACAACATAAATATCTCATTAGTAATTTTTATGTTAATGTTGAAATGATATTTTAAATACATTAGGTTAAATAAAATATATTCTGAAAATTAATGTCACCTGTTTCCACATCACTTTTTTAATGTGGCCATCAGAAAATTGCAAAATATGCATGGGCTTGCGTTGTGTTTTTAGTGGACGGTGCCACTCTACCTACACATAGACAAGAGGAAGTACAAAGCGTGTGTGGGTGGTGGGGCAGGGCAGGTTGGTAGGAGAGTTGTAGCTGTATACTGATTATTCGGATCTGTGACTCTGTTTATACCTCCCCTGATCTCCAGCTTTATATTTTTATTCACTCTCTGGATATTTCATTCACTTTCTGATACCTCACTGGATCTCAAGCTCCATGTATACAAACCCTTTTCATCTAAAACCTGGTCTTCCTCCTTCCTTGCCTCTCTCATTAATGGCACCCACACATCTAATTCATCTCTATGTCTTATTATTTCTTTCTAATATATATTACTCAAACTCATCTTCTCTTTCATATTTCTTCCACTTCTCCCTAATTGAAGCCTGCAACCTTGTTATCTGGACCAGCACAGATAAAGCTCCTGTCTTCAGAGTCTCCAGTCCTTCCCCGTACTGCCATTAGAATGAGCTTGATAATGCACCACTTTGATCATGGCATTGCTGCTTAAGCAGCTTACATGGGTCTAACACCTTCAGGCAAAGTCCAAACACCTGAACACTGCCTGACCCCAGACCACCTTTCCAGCCTCATCTTCCACCAGTGCTTATTTTCCCAGGCTGCGGTGTTCAGCCACGTGTGACAGCAGCCTTCCCCAGTTGGGTCCTGCCCCTCCACTGCGGGGCTGCTCTTCTTCCCCTGGCCAGAGGCTGCTTTCAAGCACAGGCACAGCTCACATGCCCCCTCCTCTGTGAAGCCTTCCGTGTTCATTGCTCTGCCACTCCCACGGCATGGTGTGCAGCCTTGTTACTGCGCAGTCACACTCACTGTAATGATTTGCTCACATGTCCCCCAAATGAATTCCTTGTTTCTTACCTTGGTACTCCTCCTCCTTTTACTCCAGCACCTAGCACAGGGTCTGGCATAGTATAAACCTAGTAAATGTCGGCTGGATGAGAGGATAACGGGTACATGCTGAATATCTTAATTGTCCCAGGAAAAAAATTATTTGTAGATTCTAGCAAGAATCTTGAGAATGAAGTAGTAACTAGGTGTGAATTTTTACTTTTTCCTGTAAAATAACTTTTTCTAACTTGGTACCATGAAGGTAAAATAGAGTTTAGAACAACTATAGTTTCTTTTTTCAAAGATATTCTTGTGGGGTTTTTTTCCTTATACTTTCACTCTGGTAACAATGGCTTGTTGCTTCCATTAGGTTAATGGAGGAATTTGTTCTAAAGAAATGAATCACAGGGCAAGACACCTAGGTTATAGTTGCAAGTCAAATATATTACCCAGGTCACTTAACTTCTCTGAGCTTTGGTTACCTGATACTTTCACTGGAGCTGTTTACTCAGTGATCTCCAATTTCCATTCCTGAAATTCTAAAGCATTTTAAGGCTTCAGTGGTCTCAGTGTTGGAGACTGTAGGTCATAGGCTTGTTTTGCTCTTAATAAATATGTACATGGCCCTTTGAAATTTTACTTAGGAGCATACAGTTCAAATGTATGCATTATTCTGACACATTCAAGAAACCAAATTAAGATAAAGATTTTCTAAAACTGCAGCATTCAGTGTTGTCAAGGGTATAGTGAATGGAGCTTGCTTTCTTTCTTTTTTTTTTTTTTCTTGAGACAGAATCTTGCTCTGTGGCCCAGGCTGGAGTACAGTGGCACAGTCATGGCTCCCTGCAACCTCGACCTCTTGGGCTCAAGTGGTCCTCCTGCCTCAGCTTCCCAAGTAATTGGGGCTACAGGCACACACCACCACACCTGGCTAATTTTTAAATTTTTTGTAGAGACAGGGTCTTACTGTATTGCCCAGGCTGGTCTCAAACTCCTGAGCTCAAGTGATCCTCCCACCTTCTCCCAAAATGCTGGGATTATAGGTGTAAGCCACCATGCCCAGACCCTTGTGCTTTTATGTAGCCAGAGGGAGTCTGGGCCTTCCCTGAAGGCCATTTGCACTGTGTATCAAGTGAACTTAAATTGTTCAAACTCTTTGATCCAAAACTTGTGTTTCTATCATTTGTTCTATAACATAATTCTACCTGAGCACAAGGATTTGTACATAAGGATATTGACATTAGCACAGTTATAAAAGCAAAGTAAGAGATAGCTAGATGACTGACAATAGGAAAACATTAAGTAAGTGTTAAATACAGAAATGAACATAATGCAGTCGTTAAAAGTCATGCTTTCAAAGAATATTTAGTGGCATGAAAGGATAACAAAAGCTGAATTCGAAACTACATTCATGCTTTGGAGGCTGAGGTGGAAGAATTGCTTGAGCTCAGGAGTTTGAGACCAGCCTGGGCAACATAGTGTGACCCCATATCTAAAGAAAAGAAACAGCTAGGTACAGTGACACGCGTCTGTGGTCCCAGCTACTCAGGAGGCTGAGGTAGGAGGATCACTTGAGTCCAGGAGGTTGAGGTTGCAGTGATTGCGCCATTGCACCTGAGCCTGTGTGTCACAGTGAGACCCTTTCTCAAAAACTGTGTGTGTGTGTGTCTGTGTGTGTGTGAGTTAATAAGATTCATAATGAGTGGCACCAAGGAAAATGCTAATTGTGAGACAATAGGACAGTAAAACACCTTCTGTAAGGGCTTAATAAGAGGGGCTTTATTTGTAAGATGGACAATAAAGGAGGCAGGAAACTCAGGATTAGCCCCACAGGGAGGCACACAGACTGAGTAGAAGCATGAAACCAGACCGCTTGAGCTCAGATTATGTCTCTGCCACTTAGAAGCTCTGTGGCCTCGGTCAAGTAACTTAATTTGCCTGTCAGCATCAGCAGCATCAGATTCATCTTACAGGGCTGTGAGAATTTAATGAGTTGATAATACTTACAAAAGCACCTAGAACGCTCCTTAACACCTAAAAAGAGCTCAATAAATGTTCATTTTTACTGTTGTTATTATTATGTTAGTGTTAATATTATTAGAATTATTGGGACTAGGATGTGGCTCAGGTACTGGAAAAGCCACCGTGCACCCTCAGTCCCAGGAGTCGGCAAATCTGCCCCCCTCGTCCCTTAAGTCCACTGATTGACTGGCTCAGCTGTCCATTTTTGCCTGCTCTTGTTTCCCTGGTGCTAACTGCCTACCCCTCCTTGATCCAGTTCATACTTCTTAGTCAAGGAGGGACCTGAGTTGCCTTGTGCATTACCTTTTCCTTGTCTGTGCCAAGCTTTTCAGGACAGACCAGCTCACAGCGTGCTTTCCAGCCCGTAGCCTGGCTGGCCTCTTTTCCAGTTGACCACGGTTGGGGTGAGCCCAGTTCTAGTTGATCTCAGAAGGGCAATATGGGCACAAAGGAAGCTCTTGTAATTATGGGATTTCAAATTATTCTGGAAAGAGGACTTGAAGAGTGTAAAAGAAAGGTTAAAATAAGTAACCCTGCTGAAATGGCAAGATGACCTTTGGCATTTCCCACCTAGCATACCAATTTGATTCCCTTTCAAAGGCTTATTAGTTACCGTTAAAATCCACAAAGGAAATTGTGTGACTAAGAACTGTGGAAATGAAAGGAAACCTCAAAAGCCTTTATTGAACCTCTGCCTTCCCAGGCCATGCCCTTTCCACCTCTGCATCAGGTCACGTTGCAGTTTGTCTACTTTCTGACATCTTGATTCACTTCTTTCCATGCATGGACTGGCCAAGAAAATACAACATGATATTTAAACTACACAGAGAGGTGCTGAGCGCCTTCTAATTTCCTGTGTCTGGGTGAGACCTTTGGGAAACTCTAGTGGGGACTATCACCACCACATGGTGCATGTTTCCACGGACCACACTTCCTTCTTTCTTTGATGCTGCCGTGGACTCAATTTTTCACCACTCCCTGTATCCACAAGGTGATCAGAACAATAACATCTCACTCCCTTGGAAGTCAACCCATTGCTACTTGAAGACCACACTGGCTCTTGAGTCTTAACTGATAGAAATTACCATTTGCTCCGATGCCTGTAGCTCAGTATTAAGCAGACAGAAGATAGATGAATGTGTACTAGGGGTCTGTGCTTGCAGGCTTTGTAACATCATCATTCTTTCTGGGCAGTCTCTCTTTTCCAGATGCCTGTGATTTGGTACTTCTCCTGGCCAGAGAGTAGCACTGGAAACATTGAACACAAAGTATTCTAATACTTATTGCTCAATGTGTTTTTTCCAGAGCAGCCCAAAAGGTTATGGTGGGTTTCATAAGCTGCAGAGGATTACTGACTGGTGTGCCACCTAGAAAGACAAACAGCAAAAACTGCAGCGCTCGGACTGAGCTGAGACAAAAATCTCTGCTTCTTGAATATTATGGCCATCACTTGAAGAACAGAAAACATCATTTAAAACATTTTAATTATCCCCACATGTGATATGGGCCCTAAATGTTTTGAACTGAAAACCTCACTATCCAGTTGAAGGTCAATGACACGAGTTTCAAATGTTAAAGGTTTATTGCTCTTTCCTGTCTTCCTATTTTTAAAAAAATGAAAAGAAAGTCAAATAAGTAGATCATCAGTTGTGAGATGAATTTCCTCAATGACCAAAACCAAAGGGCTCTTTGGGCTTCCTTAACACGTCAAAATAGCAATATAAAGCCAGGATTGAAAAGAATTTAAAGACCTTTGCTGACAAAGTTCTTCTCAAATAAAAATCACTTGAAAATAAAAATGAGGATCTTTTTGAAATGTTGGTAGCAGTTGCCACCTGTTCTCTGAGAAAAGTAACTGCTTTTACAGAAAATTCTAAATGATTTTCAAAACCCAATAAAATATGGTCTTTATTGCTTATGTATTCCCATAATTTGAAGAATATTTTTAAATGCTCAAAATTGGAAAATTCAATATTGATCATCTTAAAGATTCTAGATGTTTCAGCCCAAGCTTGACAAACAAGTGCTTTAGGTATCCTCTTCCCTCCTTATCTCCTTAAGGACAGCACTGTGGAGAAGGAAGATTGTGGAAAGGCCTCAGCAAGGGAGAGACCATGTGTTGGAGGCTCAGAGTGAGCTTCTGCTCTAGGACTGGCTTCAGGAAGGGACATCAGACTTGCCATTTCAGCAGGGGTTGAGGCCCCCCGTCTCATGAAGAGGAAGGTGTGAAATCCTTTTATAGACACATCATTCTCTTTAGTGTATGTTCTTTATTCCATCTTGACCTCAGGATAGATAACTTATCATCCCTTTTGGCACAGATCAAAATCCCTGGATAAATACCAGGCTTCAGTTTTCCTGCATGTGTGTAACCATGGCCAAGGTAAACTGGTCTCTTGGGTTTCTTTTGAGTTGAAATGAGCTGAGCTGTTTGTTTCCTCTGAGCCATATACAGACGCTTTTTGAACTATCTTTGTGTTTGAGGGATTTTTTTTTTCATGGTATCAGCACACCACTTCCTCCAAGTCATTACTTTGAAACAGTTTTGCAGAGATATTCCTGCTGGCCACCAGCCTAGCCAAGCAAAGTGATGACTGAAGGATAGCAGTAAGCTTTAGTAGTGTATTTCATGTTTTTGGATGCGTTCATGAAATGATTTCTCATCCACTAATTTTGGCAAATAGGGGGTGGGCTGTCATCTGAGCTCAGCAGTAGAAAACAGCATTTTGTTAATAGCAAGCATTGGCTTCCCTGTTTGATGGATACTCAGAGTTTCAGCTAAAATAATGTCCTCTGATGACCTTTGCCTGCTCTCTCTTTATGAGAATTCCACGGAACTCTTTTGAATATGGATTTCCACTTAACCTTTGATACTTCAGGGTCTTGGGTCCTGATAAATTTTAGAAACTGCAAGTTTGAGTAAAGCCGTTTTTAACTTCCCTTTTATTTTGCTTTAAATATTTTTAGCAATGAATGACCTTTGAATACTTTTAAATGTTGCAATACAAACATAAACAGTGCTTTTACTAACATATTTTATAAATATTAGCCCCTTTCCCATAAATTCATAGATTGTTTTTGTCATGAAAATAGTAATATTTTATAGTATTTTAAGAGTAAATTCCAAAACTTTAAGAACTTTTATGCCTACGCTAAGGAAAATAGAACTAGAGATTTAAAATACATAACCACACTACATTTATAGTATTATGTTCTCTGATTCATGCATTAAAAACTGATGTGATTCCATAAAGTTCTGACTCTATGTATTTTTCAATGTAATTGCTTATTTTGTGTAGGAAGTGGGAGGAGTTTCCCTTAAGGCAAATCATCACTGAATTGACCCAATCGTTTTTATCAACTTATTTTTTTTTAAGCCTAGCAAAGCCATAACAGGTATCAGTTTCTTCCCTAAGTAATATATTGTGTACTGTCTTTAATATGGTTTGGGGGCATTTTAGAATAAAGTTATCACTTTAAAACTTTTTAAAAGCTGTACTTTTAAGACTGATTTTATACATGTCACAGAATCTAGAGTAAAATGAATATATGTTGCTATTCTCCATTGCTTGAACTTCTCTGTGTTACTTATGTTGTAAATATTTTTGAAATACTGTCATCTTTGTGTACATCTCAGCATTTCTGAGAAACTCTCATCTGTATTCTCAAGATATTGGGGCAAAAAGCAATAGTAGAAAACTCGATCTCAGCATTGGTGCAAACAGAGATTGAAAAGTGTTGCAGTAAACAGTGCTAGTGGAGAGTAAGAGGTGCCTCCACAAGGCATTTTGCAGCAGGTTGGAGTATAGCTTGGATGAGTAGGAAGTTGTGTATATAGAAGCCTTTGTACTTTGGAAAATAAGATTTCACATTGATCGTCACATTTGTTTCCCATGAATGCCCTGCCAGTGAAAGTTGGATACTCTGTTTTTTTGTGTGGTGTTCAATTTTGCCAAAGCTTTATTTGACTCTTGGCACTAGCACCTTTCACGTCAGAGTGCCATCAGCTTGTGGTGGCAGAACTTGGGAGTAATGATACGAATTGTGGTATGTGTTTTTTTTTTCTCACTTGCGCAGCTAAATCAGATTTTGCCTCAAGGCCTGTTTTCTCCCTGTTTGTTATGTGTCACCTCTGAAAACATTCCCAGACCTTTACTGTTCTCTTTATTTACGTCTCAACTACTAGAATAAAGCAGCCTTAAAAATAAGCAATCTTCCATTCCCTAATTGGGTGAGATTATCTGAAAAGCCTTTGTACATTTTCTTAGTGAAATGAAGAGGAGTCCTGTTCTCTGCAGTGGAGGATTTGGGGACAAGTGGCTCTACATTCTGCTCTTGGAACTTTAACTTACCTACTAATTAGCAGTGGCTCTCTCCAAGTGAAATGAAAACAAGTCAATGAACTTAAAACCAACTTATTAATCCCTGTTTCTTAACTTTTAGGAGCAACTATATTTTTAGGAAATTTGTAGGACATTTTTTGGTCTGAATTTGTGCTCATTGAGTTTAGTGATATTTGGAATTATACAGAAATACAAAGGCATTAGTGAATGAGAATGGCCAGCACAAACTGAATGATCAATGCCAGCTTTTTGAAATAGGGCTAAGTATATATGAAAATGAGTTTTAGGTAAATGACATAAATGGAGACTCCAAATGATTAGCACCTACGTTTTGTCAAATATCAAATAAATTCTTTATTCTTTTTTAATATAAATTTTACAAAATAACTTATAACTCAGCATTATAAAAGTCTTCATTCTTACATTGCATTGAATTATCCCTCTAAAAAAAAAAAAGGAGCCACTTTACCAGCTGTGTTACCACGTTTGCCTTCTTACCTGTCAACCTTGCCCTCCCTTCCCAACCTACCCTTGTTACCTCTTTTACCAAGTAGCACTAACTGGGGAGAAGTTCTGCTCACTTAATAATAATAGCTAATGTTGTTGAGTGTTTAGTATGTACCAAGCATTTCACCTCAAAGCATCTGCCTGTCTAATTTAGAAGTACCAAATATCTCCTAAGTGCAGGATGAAGAACTTTGCAAAGCAACGAAGATCCTGTCACAGGTCTTTACCTGGGAAGAGCCAGGTGGAAATGAGATCAGTTGTCCTTCTAGCCCAGGGCAACTGGAAATTCCAGGCCATCAAGTAGATCGCTAGAGTTGCTTTGAATGACTTGTGCTTAAAAGAGATTTTTATCAGCAAGTTAGCAATCATAAAAAAATTCTAAACTAGATTTTATCTTCTCCAAAATATTTGCATAATGGCTAATGAGGATGATAAAGATGAGAGAAGTATCCATTAGGTCAGTCCAAATTACTCCTTGGTTTCTGAGAACTTTGGTCTTGTGAACACTAAAATAAGGCAGAGTCACAACTGCTGTTTTCTGTACCTTAGACTTTAGAAGTTCACATGTCTGCATGTGCGTAACATAAACCAAGGCATTCCTGCTTTCACCTTTGAGGCAGGAAGAGCTATGATGAGATGTGCCTAGAGGTCCTACAATCTCCTCCGAACATGGGATGGAAACATTTCTTAGAGTGGTGGAAATTCTCATAGGCTGCACAAAATTAGCCGCAGATAATAAAGGCAGTCCTTGGTTAATGAATATTTGTTTTATAAACACACAGAAATGGTCACTGCTCTCCACCCAGTCAGTCTAAGAATGGTTAGAATATTTTATTTTGTTTATGAAAAATCATGGAGCTTTTAGGTAATCTTTAGGTGCAAAAAGGAGGAAATAAGGAAAAGACTAAATCCCTGTGCTT
>NW_016107425.1:4559593-4571470 GCF_001604975.1 Cebus imitator | reverse complement strand
AAAAAAAAAAAAAAAAAAAAAAAAAATCCATGTAACAAACCACAAATGGAGTGAGATATACTAATAACAGAGAAGGCAATAAATAAATCTATCAAATTGGCAAAGATTGTGAAAAGTCATAGTAGCACATGTTAAAAAGAAGAAATGAGCACAGATGGGAGTATGCAAGCTAAAACTTTGAGAAAAGAATTTAATTGTATGTATCAAAATTCCTTAAAAAAAACTGTTCATATCTCCTAGTCATTGTACTCTGAAAATCTATCCTAAGGAAATAATATAAAATGATTACAAAACATTTAGATGTAAGTATATTAATTATGGTATGATTTATAATAATGAAATTGGATGAAGTTTAAATGTCTAACAATGAAAAATATTTACATAGATAGAACATCCAGAAAATGAGATACACAACTATTAAAATTGTGTTAAGAGAATAATATGGGCAAATGTGAAAAAGAAGGGTATATGCAGACCCCGTACACATCCAAAGTATGATCCCATTTTAAATACAGACAGAAAAAGAAAAACATTGGAAATAAATTCCAAGATGATAACTGGTTTTCTCTGGGTACTAATGGGTGATTTTAAAAAATAGATGGGGCGTGGTAGTGCACACCTATAATTCCAGCACTTTGGGAGGCCAAGGCTGGATGATTGCTTGAGGGCAAGAGTTGAAGGCAGTCTAGGCAAGATAGCAAGACTACGTCTCTACAAAAATAAAAAATTTTCAGAAGTTAGCCAAGCATGGCAGCATTCACCTGTAGTCCCAGCTACTCAGGAGGTAGGAGGATTGCTTGAGCCCAGAAGTTTGAAGCTGCAGCAAGCTGATTGTGCCACTGCACTCTGGCCTGGGTGATAGAGCAAGAACTTGTCTCAAAAAAAAAAAAAAAAGTTATGTAAGTGAAGGAATAAAACTACAAAAAGTGGGAGAAACTTAAGGAAGTTAATTAATCCTAGACAATGTGTAACTGTACTATGTGGTATCTCCAACCAAATGTCTTCTCTGATCTCAAAAAAATTCAACATCATATAGGTTAACACGAGTTAACACCTCTCTCTGTTTTAAAATAAAAGGCAACAACTTGATTTCCTCCTGATGCCTCAGTGACATCATCTTATCCCAGGAAGGGGAATTACCATTTAGGGTAAGAAATATTTGTGGGACAGGAGACCCTTAATATCCTGCATGAGGCCAAGGGAAAGTTTGGAGCTGGCCTGAAGGTGAGGACAGAGGCAGAAGCTAAGGCTGACGCTGGGGAGCCCTAGACAGGGATGACCCTTCCTCCTCCTCTTCCTGATACCACCTTTAAGTCCTTTTCTTTGAAGACCACCCTTAAGTCCTTTCCTTTGAAGAACTGAAGTTTTAGTTTAGTGACATTATGAACTAAATATACTTTTGTGGGCTGGCCTAGCAGGATACCATCAAGTTTTTTTTTAATGGAAATGGTCCTCCGATTGAAATGACTAACCCACGAAAGACTTTGAGCCCTGCCCATTTGCATCTTGTTTGCCTAGGTTAGCCCTTCTCTGGCAGGGATCTTGGTGAGGCTACTCTTCATAAGATAATGTGAGCTGGGTCAAAATGAACACCTGCACCGCACAAAACAAAGAGTAAGCTTCCTTCCATAGGTCATCAATGCAGATAGGAATGTAAGCTCCGTGTGGGTGGACAACTTTGTTTAATCTTTGTAGTATCCCCTAAAGCAGCCTTGGAACATGAAGATACTAAGTATTTGTTGAATGACTGCTGTGCATGGAGCCCTAGCACAGCTGCTCACTAGTGAACAGTGGCATTAGAGACACACAGATAGGGCGAGCACATACAAAGATCATAAAACACTTCTTTTTCTAGAAAGTAAGCTGCAGTTTTGTGCGTTTTTCTTTTGGCTGGAGAAGAGGACTGGGAGGTTGAGTGTGGGGACAGATCTAGGGGGAAAAGTCAGTGACTGCAGAGACCTAGAGGTTGGAGAAGACAGAGAGAAGCCTTGGTCAGGAGCTGGATGTGCTGCTGACCGAGGCGGAGGTTATGTCAGGCTGTTCTGACACGTTGACCTTAGCCACAGTGCCCAGACAGCTACTTATTTGCCTTGCCAAGACACAACTGCCATCCAAAGCCAGGAGTAGCACCCAGGTTGGGTTTTGTTTAATCATTGTTTCATTTTATTTTTTTGTGTTTTTTCTTCTTATTTAATGGTGGTAGGGGTGAGGCAGGGAGAGACCATTTCGATTTTTTTTTCTACTCTGTCCATTTATCTTCCTGAGGGTGTTCTACAAAGCATAAACCGCATGTAGTTTTTATACCCCAAATTTTTGTGGTTTGTTATTCCCAAACTAGTCAATATTTAAATGTAGCCATGGAGCTGCTTTTTACATAAGCCACCAACTGATCATTTTGTCGGAATGGATCTGAAACAGAATGAAATGGTCCAAGTCTTTGGATTAAGCAGCTTCCGTGTTGTGGGGAAATGAGTCAACACGGCACAGAAAAAAATAAAACCCACACAAAATGGTGGGGAGCTGGTCACTTTGTGATCACACCTTTTCTGATGCTACCATGACCGCTGCATACATATTTGGAGTTAAATAAATAACATATGTATACATGCTCCAGCAGGAAGCATTTTCCTTTGTCTTTCTGTAGCCCGATAGGGTCTGGACCCCATCGAGACAACCTGAAAGTGTTTTTCCAACAGTCTGTTTCCCCAGTCATCATTTGGAGAATCCAGAGAAGCTAAATGACAGGAGGGAAGTTCTTGGAGGGAATCTGGGGTCATTTGAGTAGAACAGATTCTGTTCTGCCAAGCCACAGAGAAAAGCAGGATCTGCTGAGAAACAGGAGAAAGAATCATGCATGCCTCTGTGGTATGTTTGGGAACAAAGTGTGAAGCCCCTTCCCAGGATCAGATGTGAGTAGCTGTGGTGGTCTCCACTGCCCAGGCTGGATGAGCAGAATCATCTGATTGGCCTTTCATGACTTTAAACAGAGCTCAGGCACATGTAGACATCCCAAGACCACTAGAAGCAGTGGCTGCCAGCCTCGACTGATCCACTGCCCACTTTTAATAATAATATTTTCTAATGCCCTCTTCACAATCTTCAGTGAACCTTCACAAATAAAATAATCTGACTTCACACACAACCCCCAAAATCAGCGAAGTCTTAATTTAAAAGAGAAATAAAAGAAAAGTAATTTATTGTAAAGTAACTTCAGTTTGTAGGTGATCAGGTACAACTCATCAGACACCAAAAGCGTGGTCAGGTGTTGGCATGCATGTGAAGGACCATGGTGGGTGTGACAGCTGCCATTGCAGGCTATCTTGAGTTAAAGACTTCAGTAACACAATTGACATTGTCCTTGGGCTCATGATTTTCCAAAGAGCCAACCAACTTTTGGTAAATAAATGAACAAAACAAAGTATTTCATTTGTATGACCTTTGTGTTACCGGAAAATACAGGGAATAAATACAACAGGGCAATAACTACTTTGAGTTTATATATAAATTGGAGTTAAGGTCTAAGCTCAGATAACCAGAAACAGTTTTTTCACCCACATCAGTGTCTAACAGGACCTTTGAAGGGCATGTGGGACAATTCTTTACTGAGTGACACAGTGTGGTACATTGCAGATCATCTGAATCGCAGGAAGGCCCTCCATTCTTACGGCATTCACAAATGCCTACCATTTCCTGTCCACCTGCAGAGTAGTTGGGTCTGCCTTTCCCAAGCAGTTGCACTCACCAGGCCTGACTTATGTGCAGTCAGAGGGCCCCTAGTCTCAGGTCACTGATCCCTTCCCTCAGTGTTTAGATGGGTGATGTCAGGCCCGGAGGTGCAGAGCTGTTTACCCTTGTTTCCTGAGAATCATAGGGAGGGCCTTTAGTGTCCATATGGTTCTGTCCTCCAGCAGGTGACACCAAGTAGCCATTTAACTACAGAGAAGTCTGAATAAGGAACAACATGGCTACTTTCCCCAGCCCAGAAGTAATTGTAAAGGCCCATCCTGGCCTTTATACCTAATGTTTAGCAACCAAAAGGAACGCACAGCTATCTTCATGCCAGTAGCTTCTCTCAGTGTGTGTGTACAAGTATGTGCCTGGCAGGATGTGAAAATGGGACTTTCCACCAGTTTGTCCCTTGGGTTATAAGAACCCTCTTTCTATAATTCACATGGGTTTTCCCCTGGGGGCCACTTGTATTGGATGTTGCTTACTGGGAAATGTTTGTATTTTAATTAAATTACCTAAGACAAGATAGTGCTTATTAAAGAAAACAAACAAACATGAATGGTCTTTCCACATGTGAAATCATTTTCTTTTCAAAGGAAAAAGGCTAGTGATGTTCCAGCCTCAGCATTTGTATCTGTTTGGCTTTTGTTTCTTGTTTTTTGCTGAGCACAAAACTGCCAAATGGCGTAGAGAGGCAAGCTTCCACAGTGTCCTCAGCATCCAGGGTACTGGTGTCCGGCACACAGGAGGCATAGAATACAGATTGGTTGGAGATGAGTACGTGAGGCTGTTATGGGAATGTCCTTTCTAGATAGTCTTGGGCCTGTTTTTTCCCACCCTATGTTGGTTCCCCTGCCTCTTTCCAAGTCAGTCAGCTCACCATTTTCTAACTCATTCTTTCCCCGATACTGGCAAACAGCGCTGCTCGAGAAAGAGTTGTTAAATCTGTGTGCAGGGCCCCCATATTGTTTTTTTAAGTGGCTCCTCTTGTGTCCACCTATTGGGAGAAGCAAGCGCCTCCGCAGGTCTTTTTTGGAGGAGCAAATCTAGTGCATTTCCACTTTACCCTGGCACCTTCTTGCCTAGAGCCAAACATGGAGCCGCATAACCACACTCCAGGTTAAGTGAAAGTTAAAACTAAACTTAGAGCTGGAAGCTTGTAAAATTTACTTACAAATATTTTTCAAGCACCTGCATTATGCCAGACACTGTTCTAAGTTGTTGGGGCAGCAGCAGTGAGCAAGATAAACTCTGCCCTCATGGAGCTGCATTTCTGGTGGGAAGAGCAGATCAGGCACAAATACTGCAGAACAAGAGTGGAGTGAAGGAAGCAGCCAAGAGAACAGTGTTCTCAGAAGAGAGGACAGCAAGCACAGAAGCCCTAAAGCAAAGAAGTTGGGGGAGAACGTAGGGAAAGAGTGAGGAAGCGGGGATTGTCAGATCCTTGAGGGCCTTGCTAGTGTGGTAAAGACTTTAGATTTTATTGGTATAAAATGGAAAGCCACTGAAGTTTTTGAGTCCATGAATGCTGTGGTTTGGATGTGTCCCCTGAAGTTCATTTGTCGGAAACTTAATCCTGAATGCAATCATGTTGAGAGGTGGGACCTTTAAGAGATGATTAGGCTGTGAGTGCTCTGCCCTCATAAATGAATTAATGTCCTTATTATGGGAATAGTTAGTTATCCCAAGAGTGGGTTCCTGATAAAAGGATGAGTTCCGTTCCCTTCCCTTCCCGTCCTCTCACTGTGCATGCTCTCTTGCCTTCAGCCATGGTAACAACACAGCAAGAAGGCCCTCACCAGATGTGGGCCCCTTGACCTTGGACTTCCCAGCATCCAGAATCACATCTGGTTTTTTCATAAATTACCCAGTCACTAGTTTTCTGTTATAGCAGCACAAAATAGACTAAGGCAATGAATTTTTTTCTAAGCCCTCTATTTAAAACTATTCTATACTGCAATATCTCTTCACATGTGGTACTAGAAGCGTTAGCACTAAGACTAAGACTCTGCAAAACAGAAGCCAATATAGCTCTTTAATCCAACTGGCCACAGATCCAACAACACCTAGTCAATTCCCTGTTTAAGAGATGGCTTCAAGCAGAATAAACTCTTCTTAAGAATTTCTAACTATAGAGCCCAGAGTTGGCTGTGGGTGGACCAAGACTCTTCCGGTACTGACACTGATTGAACATCTGCTAAGTGTCATTCAGGCATCCTGCCAGCATAAAAGATGAGTAAAATTGGGTTTGCGCGCCAGGCCCTCACTGCCTAAAGTAGTGTTGCCCAGTGTGGTAGTGGCTCTGGAGCACTTGAAGTGCCACCAGCAATAAAGTACACACCAGTTTCTGAAGACTTCATGTAAAAAAGAGTGTGAAATACCTAATTAACATTTTCTAAAAAATGTTTAGTACATACTATAATGATACTATTTTGGGTTTCTTTTGTTTTTTGTTTTGATACTATTTTTGAAGTAGTGTGTTAAAGAAAACATATTATTACAATCTCACCTATTTCTTTTTACTATTTCTAACATGGCTAGTAGAAAATATAGAATTGCACATGTGGCTCAAATTACGTTTCTACTGAACAGTGCTAATCTAGAAAAAAAAATCTGTTCTTTCATTGATTGAACTTTTTTATTTTTGCTTTTTTGTTGCCACTAATAACAGGTATTCAGATTTTGAGAGTTTAATCCTTTTCTGCAAAGAATTACTTGGGCTTTGACTATTATAGGGGAGCCCTCAGTATATCCCATTTCATCGAAGAGCAAAAGAAATTATTTTGAGAAGTAAAAGGTAACTTCTGTAACTCTGTAACCTCTACAAGTCTGAGCATTTTTACACTAGAGTAAACAAACCTCTTTAACAGCCTCTAGTGGATGAGGAAGGGAATGAGCCACAAGTCTTTTTTTTTTTTTTTTTTTTTAAGCTTTTTGTTATGGAAACATGTTAAATATATATGAAAAGTAGACAGAACTGTATAACAAACTGCTGTGTACTCCTCACCCAGCTTCAAGAATGGCTATTTCATGATCAATTTTGTTTCATTTGTACCCCTTCCCACTTTCCTTCCTTTTCCATATTACTTTGAAAAGAAACCCAGGCATTATATTTCATCCACAAATATTTCAGTATATAACTCTAAAAATTAGGGATTCTTTGTAAAATACAACAGCAACATTATCACACCTAACAATTAGCAATAACATCATAATGTCATCAAGTATCTGAACAATAGCCAAATTTCCAATTGCCTCATTTTTTTTAGTTTATTTTACTCAGGATCCAAGTAACTCCCACATGTTGCTTTTTTTTTTTTTTTTTTTTTTTTTTTTTGAGATGAAGTCTTGCCCTGTTGCTCAGATTGGAGTGCCGTGTGGCACGATCTCGTCTCACTGCAACCTCCAACTCCCAGGTTCAAGCGATTCTCCTGTCTCATCCTCCTGAGTAGCTGGGATTACAGGTGTGTGTCACCACGCCCAGCTAATTTTTGTATTTTTAGTAGAGACAGGGTTTCACCATGTTGATCAGGCTCGTCTCGAACTCCTGACCTCCTAATCTGCCCGCCGCAGCCTCCCAAAGTGCTGGGATAACAGATATGAGCCACTGCGCCTGGCCCACATGTTGCTTTTGATTGCTGTACCTCTTGAGTCTTAGGCTCCCCTCGCTCTTACTGCCTTGGCATCATGCTCAGGCTCCACGTCTATAATGTGTATATAATACTGCCAGTCCAGCCCCACACATCTAATGTGGATAAAATACTACCAGTCCTGCCTCACCCACCTTAGAATAAGTCTCACTGCATCTCATTGGTTCAGAAGTAGTCACTTGGGCATCTCTGAAACAGTCACTGCAGACAAGGAACTCCAAAGCTCTGATTAGCCAGGGCTGGTCATTTTCCATTCCCGGAATCAGAGTAAAATTACTCCAGGTATGGATCATAGTCCCAAAAGGAACAATCCAGAGCACCATAATTCTGAATGTTGAAATTCCCAAAGATGAAAACCCCTAAAGTATAAACCTCTAAAGTCTAAAATCCCTAACATCTAAAATCCCAAAAATCACAATCACAGGATGGCTGCATCATGTTAGGCCAGCTCTTATCTCTGTGCAATTGCCCGTAATCTATCCCATAATACACTTTTCATATGTTGAATTTTCAGTTTTTTTCTTATTTTAGTTTTTTTCCACTATTTTAAATTTTCAGCATGATTTTTTATAATTCACTATGCCATATATTTCATCTTTTCATCATTTCCAATGCTGGACATATACATTGTACAGAGACTTTTGGAAAATTCTAATTCATTTAATGCATTTTTTACAAATTTAACTCCATAAAATGCATTAGCACATTGACTTTGTGTGTAAGCATTGCGCATATACATAAAAATGTTGAAAGGTCCTCAATAAATGAAGAGATGTCCTTTTGTACAAATCTGCATTTGTGAAAGAAAATTTCTTGAGATCTCTGCTCTTTGGGCAACTGCCTGTGTGGTAACTGCATATCACAGTTTTTGATTGATCTCATCAAAAGATTCTTTGTCACAGTATTTCAGGTGACCAAAGTTATAAAGCTGGCCATACACAATTACCAACCATAGTGATATGCATTTATACGCTTCCCTTCTTGGCCTGTTTCTTTATAAATACTGGTGTCTGCTTATAACTTCTATACCCGTGCTGCTGTCACTAGAATACCTGAGTGTTTATGTTTGCAAAAATATATGTGTTATTGTTGTCTATTTTGTGTAAAATGGCCTATAAAGTGTTCTGTCATGTTTTTATATGTTTCTTAAGTAAATCATCTTTAAAAAATGTAAGTAAATATCTTTCAAAGAAATCTCTTACTATTTTTTCCAGAATTATATTTTCAGGATTTTAATCTTTTGGGATTTCAGCATTCGGGATTATGGTGTTTGGCATGGTGTCTCTCAGGATTATGATTGGGTGCCTCCCCAGTCTATCTAATGTTAGCATGCCATAGAGAATTTTTCCAACCCACAAGTCTTCAAATTATTTGACTCTCACCCATCTTGATTGCGATCATAGCCAAAAAAAGGCCTCTCTTTTTCCCTCTGTGCCTCTAGTCAGTTTTCAGCCTGCATTTATCTCTTTCCTGTGGATCTTACTAAAGGACACAAGAATTAGCCAACACACTCTGCACTATTCTAAATATTTTCTACTGAATCCTTTAATGGTGTACCATGAGTAGGCTCCTGTCTTAGATGGAGGAGTCAGTAGGTGGCAGCATAACTAGCTATTTCCTTGTCACTTAGCAAGGACTGACAACTTTCCAGTCCAGACCAGCCTGCGCTAGCCTTCCCCAACCTTAAATCAGCTGGTTGCACATTTTAGGCTTAGTCACATTCAACTTCTAGTACCAACTCCTGTATCCCTTAAGAGTCTTTGTATTGCTAATGATAGAAAATGTGACCATACCAGCTTAAAGAAAATACGGAATTTACTTGCTCATGTAAATTGAAGTTCTAGAAAAAGGCCAGCTTCAGTTATGGGTAGATTCAGGGCTCAACCAACAACACCAGCACTTAGTTTTTCTCCATCTTCCAATTCCCGTTTTGTTGGTCTTGGTTTCAGACCCCATGTGGGCAAAGGATGAGTGCAGCAGGCCCAGTCCCTACAACCTCACAGATCTGGTTCCAGCCTCATCCCCCAGGGATAGGGCTCGCCTCTGGCTACAAGTTTTCTTAATTCTGATGATCACAAGCCATCACCAAAAGTCTCTAGGGCCAAATGACTGCAAGGTTCTGGTTAGCCAGCCTTGAATCACATGCTTTTCCTCTGTCTGGAGTGAGAGCGAATGCCTCTGGATCCACATGGTTTGAGAGCTGGGGGGGAATGGGCTGAGCTGCCAAAACACAATGGAATATACTGCAGACTTTTCCCCAAGTAAGACTGTATCCATTTATATTAACAGGGCGCAGAATAAAACAAGGTTTGTTTTTAACTTCTCTATGTTTTTGAGATTATTTTTAAATGATCAACCCTCTGTGTAACTATACCGGTAATTATGTGGTGGAGAGGATTATTTCTTCATTTCTGCTCTTTTAAATCAAATAATTTCCATATTTTAACATTTGAAAAATAGATTCTTACAACTAATGTATATCTTTAATCTGGTAGTGTTTCTTTTTCCCCCTAAAAAAGCTATAAAGGGAGCATTCTGTAGTATAAGAAGGAATAATATAAATTTTAGAACTGAGGAATGCAGTATTATGAAACACCTTTCCACCACTGGGGGCAAATACTGCACCATTAACAGGTAGTCATGGAAATACAACTCGAAAAACCAGAATTATTAAAACCTAATGTTGCCCTACTGCTGTTGCACTGATTCAGGCTGTGTTGATTGGGGTACACTGCTGGAGGGTTGTTGGCTATGATTCTTCAGCACTTTTTCCACACTGGTGAGACCTACATTATTGTTTTATGATCTTCTCCCTGCTCTTGGTTTTTTATTTCTATAGATTAATGTGGAGGATTCTTTATGTGATTGGTCTGCAAGCCTATTGGTTGTTGTATTACTCTGTCAGTAAGCTAGGACTGATGTATATTAAACGGGAGAGAGCTATGCATTTAGAAATTTCTTTTAAGTCCAGAAGTGTATTGTCTTTATTCATTCAAGCTTTCAATCCACTTATCTCAGGCCTTTGGTTCTGGTATAACAACCACTCCCATCCTCATCACAGCCTTTCTGTCCACCCTCTTCCTTCTGCCTCTTCTTAGACTTACAGAAAGGAGATAGGTGGTGTCACCCAAACATGAAATGAGGCTGAAGACATTAATGGCACTGGACACTGGAGTGGAGCCCAGGCTTTGGCCACTGCTCTGCTCTGCCAGCTATGTGACATGGGCAGGATGCCTAACTTCTCTGGACCCCTGTTTCTTCCTCTGTAAGTGGTGATGTAGACTTTGATCTCTGCCAGTCTCCTGCAGCCTTAAAGTTCTTTTAAAAGAACCTGGCTTCTGAAAGAGCTGACACTCATCTGAGAACTCTAATTCACCGAGGAAGGGCAGACAGTACTGTTACATCCAGCACCTGTGGGTCACCCGCTGCAGAGGGGGCTTCCAAAGCCTCTGAAGTTAGCAGTGTGGTTGGAACTCTCCCCTACCCACCACATGATCTCTCCCCATCTCCGGCGTTTCCTGCCTTCTTTCCTTTATCTTTTTTATTTCCTCTCCTTCCTTTCTAATTGGTTGTTCTATTTGTTTTCAATTTTCCTAATCCATTTTTCTCTTTCTGTTGCCCAATGGCATAAGCCACCTGCACTGTATAAGACTCTGCCTGCATTGCCAAGCCCCCTGATGGGCTAAGGGTTTTACCAGCTGACCTATCCTCTGGAAAATTTCCCTGTAACAGCTTCTCCCAAGAAGGCTTAAGTCTAGTTTTGGCATTTGTTATTTACCATTTCAGGGGGAACAATCTTAAGCTTTTAAAGGAACATTATGCTGGCCAGCATGGTGGTTCATGCCTATAATCCCACCATTTCTTGTGGCCGGTGCGGCAGTTCTTGGTGTAGAGTAAACGGGACTGGGTCCCCTTTTGGTCGAAATTTGGAGCTCCAGGAAGGCAGAGTCACCTATTCAGCTGACTGAAAAAGGGACTCAAGAAGGAAGCCAGACCGGAGATTCCCCGGGCAGAAAAGCACCACTTAACACTGCTGTTTGGCCGGTGCAGTGGGTTGCTCAGATTCCGGTGCTGGGAATCAACAAGTTGGACATCCACTCAGAGACCTAATTTGAAAGTTGGTAACTACAAAGACGACAGGTGGATAAATTTACAATGATGGGAAGAAACAAGCGTAAAAAGGCTGAGAATACCCAAAATCAGAATGCCTCTCCCTCTACAGGGGATTACAGTTCCTCATCAACAAGGGAACAAGGCCTGATGGAGAACGAGTGCGTTCCATTAACAGTTTTAGGCTTCAGAAGGTGGATAATAAGAAACCTCTGTGAGTTAAAAGAACATGTTCTAGCCCAATGTAAAGAAGCTAAGAACCTTGAAAAATGGTTTGACGAAATCCTAATGAGAATAGACAATTTAGAGAGGAATATAAGTGAATTAATGGAACTGAAGAATATGAGAACGCTGCGAAGTATGCACAGGTTTTAACAGTCTAATTGAT
>NW_016107425.1:4534887-4557338 GCF_001604975.1 Cebus imitator | reverse complement strand
AAAAAAGTATGCTATGGTAGAATTTGTAGAAACCTTGATTTTCTTTTTCATTCAAGAAATGCTATTTTCAAACACCTACCAGGTGTGAGGTTCTGCATTAGATGCTGAAGCAACAGCAGAAATAAGATGGACAAGGTCCCTGCTCTCTTAGAGCTTGAATTCTAGTGGAGAGAGACATATAAGTAAATAAACAAATAAATAAATTAAGACAGTATCAAGTGGTGATGTGTGCTCTGCATAAAAGAAAAGGCAAGCAGAAATGGGGAGAGCATTTTTGCTGACATCTGAAGAATAAGAAGGAATCAGAAGATGAGTGTACCAGGAGAGAGTACCAGGCTTGCAAGTAAAAGGCCCCAAGATGCAAATGAGCTTGGTACATTTAAGGAACAGAAAGGTGTGGAAGGTAAATTAGCAAGGCAGAGTATTACTTGAGATGAAGCCAGAGAGTTAAGGTGGGGCCAGATCTTGTGGGTCCCTGTGGAACTAAGAGTTTGGACTTTTTCAGTGAAATGAGAAATCATTGGAGGGTTTTAAGCAGAGGAAGAACATTATCTAATTTATGTCCTATCATGCATAGTAGACACCTGATAAATGTGTCCAAAGTTGACTGTAGGAATAGACTCAAACTACACAACTACTCCCTTGCGTGTCTTGGGAACTGCAGACTTCTAGATGACACACTTCTTTCTAAGTGAGCTTTCCCTAAGGCAGGGTCCCCAGCCGGTCCATGGCCCCTTAGGAGCCAGGCCGCACAGCAGGAAGTGAGCAGCAGGTGAGCAAGCTTTCCACCTGAGCTCCGCCTCCTGTCAGATCAATGGCAGTATTAAATTCTCAGAGGAGCGAGAAACCTATTGTGAACCGCACATGGGAGGGATCTAGGTTGCAGGCTTCTGATGAGAATAATGCCTGATGATCTGAGGTGGAACAGTTTCATGCTGGAAACCATCCCTACCCTGCATCCCAACTCTGTGGAAAAATTGTCTTCTACAAAACCAGTCCCTGGTGCCATAAAGGCTGGGGACCACTCCCCTAAGGGATGGAAATAGCCATGAATGGTATGTGTACTGAGACAGACGGGGGGAGAGAGAGAGAGAGAGAGAGTGAGAGTGTGTGTGTGTGTGTGTGTGTGTGTGTGTTTGTGTTTGGGGTGTCTTACTTAGAGAACTTCAAAATAATTCTGTAACTATATAGTGAAATTGTCATATCGCCCATGTTCTCTTTTTAGACCCGACTATTATTAGACTTCCCCAAAGATTCACTGAGGCGTTTACTTAATAGTTGATAAAGTTTTCTGTTTTCCTGAGGGTTTGTATTGAGTGAAGTAGCTGATAGCTGCAGGCCTCCACCTCTGTCCAGCCCATGCCTGCAGGTATTTTAAATCATGGGTGGACTCCAGTCCTGCTTAGACAAGAGGAATGCAGTCCCTGCCTTCAAGGGACTCCAGGCAAAGCAGAGGACTCTCAGTCACTTATTCTTGGATACTCCACTCCAGGGACTATGCCCATGGCCTGACATCATGAATCTGCTCCTACAATTAGACTCCTGTCTCAGGGAATTTTGAGTTTAAAAGATCCTTAGACATTATCTATCCCAGTGCTCCCCAGTAGGAACACTTGTGCTATTTTGGGTGGGACTGTCCTAAGCACCATAGGAAATTTCACATTCCTGGCCCCACCCACTGAATGCTACAGGCCCTTGCCCCCACCATTCCCACTCACTGCTCACCACCCCCAACAAAAATGCTTCCACGCATTTTCAACAGATTCCTGAGTTGACAATCACTCATCTAGCCCAGTTCTGTCACTTTACAGGTAAGGCAGTGTTACACAACGGGTGTGTTTTTCATGCCTCGGGCCTCTGATGCCAGCAGAATCAGGACCCAGCATTCCAGTTTTACAATGAAGCTAGTTTCTGAAATATGCCTCTCTTTTTTGTTCTTCTGCTGTTACAGTTTTCTCAGAGTTATAAGCTGTTTGTTGGAAATGTAAGTCTGAGCCTTTCAGATGGGTTAAGAAAAAACTATGAGCATTTTCAGATTGTTCTGTACATAACTCAAGGTTTTGATAAAGTGTTTTCTACATATATTCCGTTGCCATCCACCTCTTGAGTTCTTTAATAATGAGAAATCTGACTTTCTTCCTTCTGCCCTCTTTATCTCTATGCTTTTGTCGAGCATCTTCTAGGAGATTTACTGTTGCCCCATTAAGTGTGGGGGACAGAAACATTTTGGCATAGAAAGTGATGGATCTGCAGCTGACTTAAGCTGTATATTATTTACCCTGACTTGGGCACCAAATTCACGTTTCAAAACTCATTTGCTGCCAGATATGGTAGCTCAAGCCTATAATCCCAGCACTTTGGGAGGCTAAGATGGAAGGATCACTTTGAAGCTAGGAGTTCAAGACCAGCCTGGGCAACAAAGCAAGACTCCATCTCTACAAAATATAAAAATAAAATAAATTAGCGAGGTACAGTAGCATATGCCTGTAGTCTCAGCTACTCAGGAGGCTGAAGCTGGAGGATCACTCGAACCCAGGAGGTCAGGGCCACAGAGAGCTATGATTATGCCACTGTACTCCAACCTGAGTGACAGCAAGACTGTTTTTTTAAAAAAATAAAACAAAACCAAAAAAAGAAGAACTTCATTTGCCTTCACACATCTAATCTGCTCTCTCCACCTGCATTTGTAACTTTCTCCTTACACACTTGAATGCTCTGTAAATGAGAAGAAGCACTTAGCCTAATTAAGAGGTAAGATAAGGTAGGTAAGAGCTTTTCTTTCTTGAGTGACTCTTCCCTAATACTCAATGGAATAGTCAGTATTTACAGTGATACTTTCAAATAGAATTTTCCTAGAGGAATCTCAAGTTCCACGAACAGTTATTTTTGTGGGAATATCTAGAATAAAGTTGGACTCTTCACTGAATGGAGGTGCTCATCTCCTCTTGTCACTGTACCAAACAGCTGTGTATTACACCTCGTGGGGAGGAGAAACATTTCATTTTTTTAATTTAGGTTTTTTCCTTGCTCGCTTCTTAAGCAAAACCAATGTAGTTTCTTTTTCTGCAGCAAAGGAGGAAGGAACAAACAACAAATTAATCAGACAGGAAGCGAATAACCACAGAAGGACGTCTGCCTCTGACTCAGTATGTCACGTTTAACAAGAGGCCAGAGCTTGTCCAAAATGGCTGTCCAAAAAGGACCCCACACTTGCATTAGAAGATGATGCCTCTTTCAGGGACAGATTTCCCTCCTGGCGCCTGGCGCACTGGCTCTCTGTCTGCCTGTGTCCCTGACCATGGCTCCCTGCAGTACCCTTTAACGGTAAGAAAAATTATATTCAAACTAAGTTTATTTCCTCTATCAGCTACAGGGAAGAACTAAATGGTTTTAATGGACCATAATATGTAGAGATAAAGTGGTTTAATTTTCCCGTAGAAGACCATGTGAGCCATTCCTGTTGCCCAGAATGCTACTTTCACCACTATGGTGATTGCGAGTGATTCATAACTTGTGCTTTGAGCCAAAATGTAAGCAAGATTTTCAATAGAATTTTTCTTGACCATTGGACAAGTTTGGATCCACAGGAATTTCTTTCCCCATTTTCTGATTTAAATTGTGGGCTTATATGAGTAAATATATCATTTTGGTGTATGATACAGTTGTCCACACAGCTGCTTTTGAATCTTTGGTGTGGCCAGCAACAGTAAGTGCTTTAAAGTACAAGAAGCCATTGGAAGCTTCAGATGAAAATGCCGTGAAACTAAGCTGTTGGACTTCTGCTGCTGCCAATGTGCTATTTAAGTTCAAAACTCAAACTAAACCATTTCTAAGCAGAGTCTTTTAGAAAGAATACAATTTGTCTTTTAGAATAAGTCTATTCCTATTATAATAGTGTGTGCACAATTACTATCACAAATCAAATTCTATAGCATTAGTTATAACTATGCTTAATATGATTCATGTTTTGACATAAAATACTATGATTTTTTAAATTTCAAGCCATATACTCAGAGACTTACAGAGCAGGGTTAAGGAAACTTTATAGATTTAAAAAAACTTTTTCTAGAATATGTAGGAAAAAACAACTTATTTTCTTTTTTCCCCTTGGAGAAATATAAAATAAAGCTTTAAAAAATTCAGAAAGCACGTATAACTTTAGTCACTAAGTACAAGTTCTTTTAAATAATTTAATGGCATAACTATGTAGTAGAGAATGGAGAGGTGGTAAATGAAGAGAAGGCTACTGAAAGATTCTAATTAAGCAAAGTAAGACAGCTTGGTAGAGAGAAAGTTGAAAGGCTGGGGAAAGAATAGGACAGGATAGTGAGAAAGGAAGATGAGAAGCTGGGGAAAGGTTTTGAGGTCGATCTGTGTGGAAATCATACTCTTAGAATTCACTTGGACCTGTGGGTCTTAGAGTGCTATGCATTTAACTTGATCAAGCTTTCTTGCTTCTGAACTGGAACATCATCGTGTCATAACTCTTCTTTTTATAGGTCTAAGGTCATTAAATAACTTACCTAAAAGTCATTTTCACTAAGTCAGGTTTTCTAATGCTCTTTGAAAAATTTATTCATGGGCTATTTGCTCACAACTCTTCAACTACTCTAATATCTAAGCTTTTAAGGGTTACACATACTCTGGGTGCACTGAAATATTCAGAGAACTCCCTGTGGTGAGAATTAGTTTCTGGGGTCCAGCAGCAACCTCAGATCTGATCAAATTCTAAATCTGGCCTGTAGGCTGGAAGTTCCCCAGCCTACCTAAAATGTAAGATGAAGTGATATCTAACTCCTGGACCCTTCAAGTTTTATGATCTTTTGAAGCCTTAACATTTTATGAACACATATCATTTACTTTGGAAGCTTCTGGTTATTTAAATTGTGATACATTTCTGCTTTTAGTTTTGACTCACTTTGTCCAAATTGGTAAAAACATGTGCTTGTTGTTGAAAAAAAGCATTTCTCCTGGACTGCCGTAAATACCTCTGTCTGTCCTGAAAATTAAAACTGGAAAAAAATACTAGAAAAAGGAATGCCTTGATCAATATGCTTTTCTGAGAAATTTGAAGTGTACTTTATACACATCTCCCTTCATCATTCACTTATAATACAGAAGTTTGCATGGGCGTACACACATAGGCTGATTTAAATCAGCTCATGGTTTCTCTTTCTCATGGTTAAATAGGGGGAAAGATGGTAATATTTACTGACCACTTATTCTGTGTTAGGTTCTTCACCTTTGCTTAGTTTATTTTTTGAAAATGGCTAAACTTACTAAGCACTGCCGCATTTAACTCTTGAGTAACCCTATTCAGTAAGTGCTATTATTTTGAAAACCGGACTTAGATAGGCTATTTCCAAAGGCCACCTAACAGCTCAATGTAGAGGAAATTCTCTGAATTGTAAGAGCTTTTCTTTCACAAGTGAAGCAACATTATAAATTGTATGATTTTTCTTTTTCTTTCCTTTTTTTTGGAGACAGGGCTTTTCTCTGTCACCCACGCTGGAGTGCACTTGACATGATCACAGCTCACTGCAGCCTCAAACTCCTGGGTTCAAACCGTCCTCCCACCTCAGCCTTCGAGTAAATGGAACTACAGATGTATGCCACCATGCCCAGTTAATTTTATATATATTTTTTTGTCTAGATGAGGGTCTCATTATATTTGCCCAGGCTGTTCTCAAACTCTTGGGTTCAAGCGATCTTCCCACCTGGGCCTCCCAGAGTACTGGGATTATAGGCATGAGCTACGACACCCAGCCAGTGTGATTTCTTGAGGTGCTTTTCTGGCCCTGGGAATCTGAGATTACAAATGTTTTGCTTTAAATGTCACAGCAACAGTAAATATCTTTAAAACAAATAATCTCAAGTAAGATACTTTCCTTTCTAAATCTTTTCACTTCCTCAGAGGTAAACTTGGTGACACTTCTGCTGGTATCATAAAGCTATGCTTTCAGTGATAAAATGAATACAGTATATCAAGTGTGTTGACATATACATGCGTGCACGTGTGTGTGTGTGAGAGAGAGAGAGAGAGAAACAGTGGTACCTCTTAATCCTCTGGTAGAACTAAATGTGGTGATAGCGATTCAGGAAGACTTTAGCTTGGAAATTTGAGCCCCTTAAAGAGATGGGAAGTATGAGAGAAAACCTGCTACTCATTTATAAGGATAAAGTAAAAAATATTTCCTTTCCCTTTTCTTCAGTTAAATGATAACAGGTAAGCGGGTCATTCAGCTAAACATCATTTTCTAACTATTAAAAGGATCTTGGATGTCTATGAATTTGTATTAATTTTAAAATTAAATGTGCATAATAGTGGATTAAAAAATAATTTTACTTCATAGCAACCTTTATTTCCCTCACAGTACTCTTGCAGAAAAATTATTTGTGTTCAAACTCCTAACCAGTTTTAATGACATTATAATGTCTTCAAAATGTCTTCTTTGAAAAACGCCTTTTCCACTCCCTGCCAAAATAAATCACCTCCTTATCTAAAAGATTTATAAAAGAAGCATTTCTACGTTCAACAGAGACTTAAATTAACATTTACCATTAAGAAGACAACCTCATCAGACATCACTGAAGTATTGTTTTCAATGATGATTGAGAAAGGAGCAGTACATTTTGAGAAATGAGGGATTCCATATACAGCAAGCATGTGCTCCACATACAGCTCAAATGGAGACTAACCATGCATAAGAACCAACTGGGTGAGGTGGCTAATTTGCTAAAAAAGCTGTTCTTCTCTTCTCTGCCTTTTGCTTCCTCTGGAGTCCAGCTGCCTTTTCTGTTTCCCATCTTGTATCCATGGCCTTGTTGCTCTGAGCAAGGACCTTCAGCTTGGAAAGAGGAGGAGCAGCAATAATAGAATCTTTCTGCAAAGGTATTGAAAGTTTCTAAAATGGCCAGATGACATGCTGTGGGGGAAGGGACAGTAGTGATGTTGCGGTGGCTCGAATCATAAAATAGAAACTCCAGGCAACTGCAGCTGTGAAAAGATTGTGTTAAAGAAACAGGATGACTGTGGTTTACTGTGAGCATCAGTTTTCCTGTTGAGCATTTTTTACAGGAAGTTGAAGAACAAAGCCAAATTCATCTTAATTAGTTCTAATGGTTTTCAGATCTTAAATACATCCAGCTAAGTTTGTATCATGGAGGAGTCTCAAAAGAATGGAATCAAGAATAATTGAGTAGGAATCCCAAAACTACATGGTTTTGAAAATTCACCGTCTTAGCAGCAATTTTGAGTTTGCGTGATGATTTTATTTTTCAGGGTGACTTGGAGGGGATTCACTGTCTTTGCAATGAATGCCCTTGCAGTTATTTTTTATGGTTGTAATAACTCAATGTGAATTTTAAAACCTTTTCTCAGGAAAATGCTGTTGTGTTAAATGTATCATATATTTTCGTCTGTTAATATTTTTTGGTCAAACAATTGTGTGTGTGTGTGTGACACAGAGACAGAGAGGGAAGGAGAGACAGATGTACATGTACTTATAAGCCAGAAGGACATGTATCAAAATAACAAAGAGTTATCTCTGGTTGTTACCCCCAACCCTTTTTTACCTAAAATTTAATTATTATTCAATGCTTCCTTCAGTGGTTAAATACAACTTTAGTGCTTTTATTTTCATCTTTGTATTTTTGTATTCTCTACAATACAAAAGGAGAAAAAGAAATCTCGAAGAAAACAACAACAAAAAAATCTAACCTGAAGAAGCCAAAAGTACACAGGAAATACATACATGAAAATGAGTTAATAACATTACATATAAAGCAAAATATAGATCAGTCCAGGCCGGTGGCTCATACCTGTTATCATAGCACTTTGGGATGCAGGCAGATCACCTGAGGTCAGGAGTTTGAGACCAGCCTGGCCAATGTGGTGAAACCTCATCTGTACCAAAAATACAAAAATTAGCCAAGTGTGATGTCACACTTCAGTAATCCCAGCTACTCAGAAGGCTTAGGCAGGAGAATTGTTTGAACCCAGGAGGTGGAGTTTGCAGTGAGCCAAGTTCGCACCATTGCACTCCAGCCTGGGCAACAGAGCCAGACTCTGGCTTAAAAAAATAAATAAATAAATGTAAATAAAAATAGAAAATAATGAGAACAAGAGAGCAGTTGGATTTTTGAATCTGTCCAATTATTTCTGATACCCTCCCCCACCCCATATACACACAATTGTTTGACCAAAAAATATTAACAGAGGAAAATGTATAATACATGTAACGCAACAGTGTTTTCCTGAGAAAAAGTTTTTAAATTCATATTGAATTATTACAACCATAAAAAATAATTGCAAGTGTATTAATTACATAGACAGTGAATCCACTCCAAGTGGAATCCAAGAGGAATAAAATATTCCTCTATTGATTCAATCTTTTTCGGGGAAACAAGTTTAATTTTCCACCATTCATTTTAGGTATGATAGTATTTAAGGGTTACTTTTAGCAAAATTTATAGAGCAAAATGCTTTGTATTTTTGAATAGTCCAAATTAATGATAAACATCATTGGATAAAGCTGCTGCTTCTCTAATAGAACCCCTGCCCACGTGGGATTAAAGACAGGCCTTCTGAGAACTGCGTGTTCACTGGGGGACTGTTAGGAATTACGCCCCACCTCATGTCATTCTGTAGCTTGGGTGCTAGGCAGTGCAATCTAGAATGAATTTTAACTTGGCTATGAAACTAAGAAAGAGTTTATTTAAATTACTGCCCATTTTCTTGATCCCAAGGAGGGCAATCATTTTATATTCAGGGATGATTCTGCTTTCCTAGTTGAGCACACTGAAGAAGAAACCATGAGTTTCCTCCAGCACGTCTGGACCGAACTGTGAGCTTTGGTTGACCTCTAGTTGGCCATGCCATTGAGGCGAATGTGTCCTCTGTACTGGTGGGGAGTGGGCTGAGCAGTTCTCTTTCTCTCACAGTGCTCCTTGTAGCCAACATTGCATGTTTAACAAGTGGGTCCAGACTGCAAGATGCCCTAGGTGATCTGGGATCAGTGAATGTTGTCTAAATGTCAATGTTAAACCATGATGTTGACCTAACACCATTCTAGTAAGACCAATGATGCCAGCCATTTCATTCACAGAACGAACTAGGAAGTCCAGAATTTCTAAAAGTTGGAGTGGGGTGCGTGTGTGCGTGTGTGTGTGTGTGTGTGTAGGCAACAAAGAAGAACCAGTGATTAGATTTTTTAAAGTAATTTATGCAAATTATTTCACTCCGTTTTGTCAACCCATAAAGCCAATTCCTTATGAAAGGTTTATTGGTAGATCCCTCCCCTGACTTCAGTTATTTTTGCCTAAAATTTGATGATTTTTGAATGATCCATTCACTTATTAAATAAACCTTTGGCAGTCACATACTCTAGAGTTCTGGCTGATTTTTAAACTTTTTAATGTATAACAGCCCAGAAATACCTTGGTTAGAAATCGGTTAATGGGTACTTTATTCAAAGGCCATTATCTTACTGTTTCCACAATGGATAATAGACAAACATATGTTGTTAAAGCAATGTGTGTTAGTTTGCTAGTACCACCATAAAAAAATACCACAGCCTGGGTAGATCAAATTACAGAAATTTGTTTTCCCCCAGCTCTGGAAGCTAGAAGTCCAAGATCAAGGTGTAGGCAGGTTTGGTGTCTTCCGAGGCCTCTCTCCCTGGTTTGCAGGTGGCCACTTTCTCATTGCGTCTTCACTTGGCCTTTCCTCTGTGTGAGCATATGCCTGATGCCTCTTCCTCTTTGTATGAGGACACCAGTCAGATTGGATTAACATCTCACCCAATGGCCTCATTTTAGCCCAATCACCTCTTTAAAGACCCTACTTCCAAATACAGTTGCCTTCTGAGGTCCTGGGGGTTAGGAATTCAGCATATCAGTTTGCAGGGGACATACTTCAGACCATAACACAGTATGTGAAAACAAGAGCTTTTTCTTTCCCTTGGGTTTTCTTTGTGCCTATAGAACTTAATACACCAGGTAAAGATTTTAGAAAGTCTAGCTTTTCTCTCTATGATGAAAGTTCCTTAAACACTGAAATTATTCTTAAAAAGAAATTAATTCTGAAAAGTGTGTCTTCTTAAAATTTCATTGCCTGGATTGGGGTTCGGTGGGAGAGCAAGGCCCAGCAAGCAGGTAGACATGTGATCCAACACTGCGGAGAGCCCAGCTAAGCTGGGGAGCTGGACATGAGCACAGGGGATTCTGACGCAGGAGATGACTGACCACACTGGGGAAACTGCTGCTGAGTCCTTTCCCTTCTTCTCGGGCCCCTCCTGCCCCTGAGTCAGCTGCCTTTCCTGCCATGCTGCCATCCCCAAGGGAAGAATTAAACACTGGGAGGCCCCATCATCAGTCAGCCTCATTCCCACCCAGGCAGATCCACCCACAGCCACTGAACAAAGTCATGGCCACTGAGCAAAGCCACGGCCCCTCAGACCAGCCTCCAGGTCCATCCCTCCTCTGCCAGTCACTCAGCAGCTTGCACCAGCAGGACCCATCCTCACCCTCTGGAAGGACAGATCTAAGCTCTGTCCACTGATGGCTTTGCTCTCCCAAGCCATGCTGAAAACCTTGTACACACCATTTCATTTAATCTTCCCAGCAACTCCCGCATTTAACAGATGGGAGAAACAGATTCCCATCTGAATCAGCCAGGTGGCAGAGCAAGGATGCAGAACCAAATTTGCCTGACCAGGGTCTCATGTTCTCCCTTTTTCATTCTATAAGCCATACTGGTAAAGCCAACAGGACTCCTTCTTTTTTTTCTTTTTTAAATTAAATTTAATTTATTTTCAGACATAAAGGCTTGCTTTGTAGCCCAAGGTGGTCTTAAACTCCTGGGCTCAAGCAGTCTTCCCACCTTGACCTCCCAAAGGGTTGGTATTACAGGCGTGAGTCACCAATCCCAGCCTCAAAGCACCCCTTTTGTATCTGTATTTAAATGCATAAAATAAAATCGAATTACAAAGGAAACCATTAAAATACGTACTTGTTTATTAATGGTTTAAATAGCAAGATCTAGCAACAGATCTAAACGTTGCAGAATGTTCAAAATTGTTGATGTGTAGTTGTAATATAATGTGAAAATGTCATGTGAAAACTATTGGTGAAAGAATATCAGATATTGTGGTTTGTGGCCTACATTCATAATCAAAGGAAATGCTGCATTTCAGTTAGCACTTAGTAGAAATAATATGTATTTTTTTCATCCACATTCATGAACCCTTGAATTCTGTCCACAGACTCTGGGTGTGAGGATCCAGCAGGAATGCCTGGTCTGTTAGGATCTGTGCTCTGGCCTTCAGTAAGACCTGGCTCTGGCTCTGATGTGGGCTGTGAAGTCCATGGGAGGAGGGAGGCCCTTCTCTCTCATGGCCTGGGGGCTCTACTTCTCTGGGGAAGTTGGGGGCTGCCAGGAAAGTAAGTCTCAGTATGTAACACCAGCAAGCCCCTCTGAAATAGGGCTGGTTCTTTTGCCCAGACCTCATGGTGCACTGGAGTGATGCCGGGAGCCCTTCCAGTGGCAAGCACTCGGCTTGTTTTTGCGATACATAGTTCTTTCACTGCACACATATTTACTAAGAACCCCACTTTGGGTCAGGTATTGTCAAGACCCGGTGGAGTCCATAGGCTGGTAGAAAGACAGCTAATAAGTGGGCCAGGCGTGGCTGGTGGACCCACTGTGGGGGCACACGAACTTGGTCTTCTTTGATCCAGGGGCTGAGTGAGGTGGCAGGACTGGAGTCTGGGGTTTCTCACACACTTCCCTGGAGGCCCCAGGCTGGAGAAGTGCAGACCATGCCCAGCAGGTGTTCAGCTGGAAAGGAGGAGAAAAGACATGGCAGCCTACCTCACCTGCATTACCATTGAGATTTGAAAGGAACAGTTAATCTGAAGGAAAGGGAGAGATGGGGCCAGGGAAAGCAAGCCGTGCAAACAGAAGTCTGCAGAAGAGGAGAGGAAAGAACACTTAGTTCTGCACCAGCCTCGGAAAAGTGAGAGCCCTCACCCACAGACCCTGTCCCCACTGTCTGTCTGAAGTGGCCAGGAGGGAAAGGCTGCACTTCTTTCAATACCCCAGATCCTTTAATAGCATCTTGCTCCCTGAACTTCGGTTTTGCCTACAAATTTCTGCAATCTGGCCTTGGCCCTGGCCCCAGCCATGACTGTTGCCGTTTCTCCCACACTAGCCCTCTGGATCCTGAAGTTAGCACAGTCGTCCCCGGAGTTGTCATCCAGAAGTTAATATACAAGTCAGTTCGTGCACAGACAGTGCTAAAACAGCAGCAACAGAGAACTGTAAAATAATTAAGGAGGGCTTTCAGGGTGGCAGCCCCTGAAAAGGTTCCCATTCCACAGTCTGGCCCCTAAGCTGTGCAGGACAGAAGTTCAATTTGATCTCAGCTATGAGAGGCAACTCATGACAGCCACAACCATAAGAGGTTCCTGTTGGTTGATAAGAGTATCCACTCCTTCCTAGATACTAGGATCATGGGGTGACAGAAAGTTGGTTGATGAAGATGGAATCAGACAAAATGAATCTTGAGGGACTTTTCATCCACCAAGCATGTGGATGCACTGTTCCCAGAGCTCATCTCTTGGGCCCACCGGGCAGACTTGGCCGTCCCCCTTCCTTGGTAAACCTTTCCCAGCTCTGATCCTACCACTGATTTAGCTCCAGCATCTTTCGCAGTAGACAAGCCTGAATTCAGTTTCAAATCCCTATCCTTCCTTCCTGGTCCTAGGAGATGTCTGACTACAAGGCCTCTGAATATGCTGCTGGAGATCCCCCTTGATGGAGGACACTCTAATACAGGCACCCAGTCCTGTTTACAGAGCCCATGTGGCCCCATGGGTCACCAATTGGTGTCATGCCAGAAAGACCAATTTAAGAAACATACTTTAAAAGAATCATGGACTACGACAGTCTCTTACTGAAAAACAGATTCCAGTATAGTTAGCAGGTGAGCTGTGGCACTGATTCACCTGCCTGAAAGTGCTTATTAGATCATTAAAAGGGCAGTGAGTGAGTGAGGCAGTGTTATCCAGCAGAAGAGCGGGAACCAAAAGGATGAGATTGAGTGAATTGCCTCAAGGTGTTTTAGGGATTGACTTAAATTCTCTGAGGCTATCAAATGAGCACAGCCATGTTGGCTTCCAGTGCCTTAGGAGTCAGAGACCACACAAGGAGAGAGCCCTGAATCCAGCTGATTGTCCATACATGAGAGCTGCTGTTGCTGCTGTGAGATTTAAACTTTTCATTTTCTAGACAGCCCACTTTTTTTTTTTTGCTATTATTTTCTTTTTTTTTTTATTTTTTTATTTTATTGCATTTTTGGTTTTGGGGTACATGTGAAGAACATGCAAGATTGTTGCATAGGTACACACGTGGCAGTGTGATTTGCTGCCTTCCTCCCCATCACCTACATCTGGCATCTCTCCCATTGCTATCTCTCCCCAACTCCCCACCCCCCACTGTCCCTCCCCTATTTCCCCCCCAACTGACCCCAGTGTGTAGTGCTCCCCTCCCTGTGTCCATGTGTTCTCATTGTTCAATACCCGCCTATGAGTGAGAACATGCGGTGTTTGATCTTCTGCTCTTCTGTCAGTTTGCTGAGAATGATGGTTTCCAGGTTCATCCATGTCCCTACAAAGGATACAAACTCATTGTTTTTGATGGCTGCATAATATTCGATGGTGTATATGTGCCACATTTTCCCTGTCCAGTCTATCATCGATGGGCATTTGGGTTGGTTCCAGGTCTTTGCTATTGTAAACAGTGCTGCAGTGAACATTTGTGTGCACATGTCCTTATAGTAGAACGATTTATAATCCTTTGGATATATACCCAGTAATGGGATTGCTGGGTCAAATGGAATTTCTATTTCTAGGTCCTTGAGGAATCGCCACACTGTCTTCCACAATGGTTGAACTAATTTACACTCCCACCAACAGTGTAAATCCTATTTCTCCACATCCTCTCCAGCATCTGTTGTCTCCAGATTTTTTAATGATCGCCATTCTAAATGGCGTGAGATGGCATCTCAATGTAGTTTTGATTTGCATTTCTCTGATGACCAGTGATGATGAGCATTTTTTCATATGTTTGTTGGCCTCATGTATGTCTTCTTTTGTAAAGCGTCTGTTTATATCCTTTGCCCACTTTTGAATGGGCTTGTTTGTTTTTTTCTTGTAAATCTGTTTTAGTTCTTTGTAAATTCTAGATATCAGCCCTTTGTCAGATGGGTAAACTGCAAAAATTTTTTCCCATTCTGTTGGTTGCCGATTCACTCTAATGACTGTTTCTTTTGCTGTGCAGAAGCTGTGGAGTTTGATTAGGTCCCATTTGTCTGTTTTGGCTTTTGTTGTCAATGTTTTTGGTGTTTTGGTCATGAAGTCCTTGCCTACACCTATGTCCTGAATGATTTTGCCTAGATTTTCTTCTAGGGTTTTTATGGTGTTAGGTCTTACGTTTAAGTCTTTAATCCATCTGGAGTTAATTTTAGTGTAAGGTGTCAGGAAGGGGTCCAGTTTCTGCTTTCTGTGCATGGACAGCCCACTTTTAATGGGACTCTTCCGAACTGTCTTAATTCTTGTTTCCTGGTGGCTGTGACAAGTCCAGCAGTGGCTTTTTAGCTTCTCCAGTCCATTTCTGTTCACAGAAAGCAAGCCATCCAGCATTATCTCAATAAAAGTATTTGTTTAGGTTTAAGCTTTCCACATTGACTTGTAGTGGTTGAACTAAATGAATATTTTAAATCCTAAGAAATTGTTTTCTGCAATTAAGAGACTAGTGGGAGTTTAAAAAGCTTGGCACAGTGGCTCACACGGACAATGTCTCAGCACTATGGGAGGCTGAGGCGGGAGGATCACTTGAGGCAAAGAGTTCAGGACTAGCCTGGCCAGCAGAGCAAAACCCCATCACAACAGAAATAAAAGATAAAGATAAATTAGCCAGGTGTGGTGGCGTATGCCTGCAGTCCTAGCTAAGCTACCCAAGAGGCTGAGGCAGGAGGATTGCTTAGGCCCAGGAATTCGAGGCAACAGTAAGCTATGATTATGCCACTATACTCTAGCCTGGGTGACAGAGCAAGACCTCATCTCCAAAAAAAAATTAAAAATTAAAAAATATATATATAATTCTGCAGTTTAAAATTTGGGACACATGTCCTGTAGAAATAATGTTATTCTAGTGGCCAGTGGCCCAGACTACCCACTGGTTTAAGGCTCGAACTCTACAATAAGGCTTTAGTGCATATGAATCACCCAGGATCTCATTAAAATGCTGAAACAAATTGGGGGCGGGGGGCAAAAGGGACTGACAGTTGATATATCTAACAGCTCCTGGTGGTGCCCATGCCGCCCATCGTGGATACAGTTTGTGTAGCAAGGCTGGGGTGGGAGAAACTGGCATTACTTAGGGATGAGAACAGTGGGTGAGGCATTGGCCTAGATGGGGCAGAGGGAGCGGGGCTTCTAGTGAGGCAAAGGAACAGGACTGCAAGGATTGGAGGAAGTGGGGAGAGGGCTCCTGGCTGGTGTGACTCCCAGGCACTTCCGGGCCATCGTCTCTCCTGGCCCTAGTGTTTGCCAGGCTGCCCTCTCCACCCTGTCCCCTCACCCACCCAGGGTCCCTAAACTCTCCCACCCAGCCACGGAATCTGGCCTTCCCTTTGTTCTCAGAGCAAGCATGCTCTGCAGAAAGACTCTTCTTTTTTATTTTATTTATTTATAATGTTGTACCCAAACAGAAGTAAGAAACCCTCTTTAAATGAAGTGCATTTTGGTAAACAGCCTGGGAGTCCTAGGTCTGACTTCTCCAGCCCCCTCTGTTTTTGCTTAGATCCTCTGAGGAACTGCTAAGGATCACAGAGATAGGGATGGCTGGTCTTTGACTACTCCAAGATAAGGCTGACCCATACACGCCCACCCCGCCTCACCGGCTGCTCCCCGCTTTCCACCTTATGTTCTCCATGCCCTCTCCCTGGAGGACTAGGAAGTTTGAGGCCAGGACTAGAAGTAGATTCATCTTCATATTCCTGCAGTGCACACACAGACTTGGGCGAATGTCAGAAAGAATGGGAGGAGAGAGCCTGAGGGGTGGGAGAGGAAGAAAGGATTGTGGTGGAAATGAGCGAGGAGGAGAAGCCACTTGAAGTGAATTTGTTTTCAATCATACTTGGCCAGGATACATCCTAGCAGTTGTGTGAGAGCTTCCTGCTTAACTGGGCCCACCTGGGTCGGTCATGTATGGTAGGCAGGGGGTTGGATCCTCGTAAGGCACTGGATGTGGCCTCCATTCTCTCCAGGCACCTCAGCTCAGAAGCCCCTCTGCTGGGATCCTCCCAGAACAGTAATGTTTTAGCAGTGAGGTAAAGGTAAGCCCATCTCTTTTAAGAGTTGAGCTAGGTGGAGCTGTCACTTTGGTGGGAAAGTGAAGGCCGATTAGGACAGCATTACTAAGATCACATCTAATACATGATCGCATTTTTGTTTTTCCAGGTTTATCAGCAAAACTGTTGAACGCATAACTGCCCAAGATGCCCGTCCCTCCCCCTCCAGCACCCCCGCCGCCCCCAACATTTGCACTGGTGAGTGTCTCCACCCCAATCACTTTCTATGCATAAAGCAAGCCAGATGAAGCCAAAACCTGGCACACATGTGTTTGTTTTAAATGTGTTTGTATTCTGGCTTACATATGATACAGCAGGAATGCCTGGCTTACATGTGATACAGCAGGAATGCTTTCCCAGTGCCCAGAGTAAGCCAAACCCTGAGACCCTGCAAATACAAACAACACAAAGCGTTTCGTTTGTTTAAGGTCTCATGCGATGGTTGGTACAAGGGTGGAATGTGGCTGATGAGGTGTTTTCTGCCACATCCACGCAGGGAAATGTGCTGGCCCAAGACAGGGTTTGCAGGAGCAGTTCTGAGACCAGTAGGCACTGTTTTCATCCAGATGAACTGAATGTCTGGCTTTTAACTTCTGGGTTGGATGGTCTAGAAACCCAGGTCTCTGCCAGGCATGGTGGCATGAACCTGTAATCCCAGCTAGTTGGGAGGCTGAGGCAAGAGAATCACTGAATCGCTTGAACCTGGGAGGTGGAAGTTGCAGGGAGCCAAGATCTCGCCATTGCACTCCAGCCTGGTCAACAAGAGCGAAACTCCGTCTCAAAAAAAAAAAGAAAACAGAAACCCAGGTCTCTATCTGCAGTGCATTCCATTAAAGTGTCTTCCAGTCTCACTCGTTTCTTTTCCTTTACCTTTCCCCCTCTTCTTCCCAATCTGTTTTTGACAAATATCTCCCCACCACCACCTCTCCCACACACATTCACATCCCCCTTTAAATCTATACTTGCATTTTAATGTTTATTTCCTGAAAAAAATGCCTTCACTGTATTCATCTGGTCTTTTTTCTTTCTTTCTTTTTTTTTTTTTTGACTTACTCTGTCACCCAGGCTGGAGTGTAGTGGCACGATCTCAGCTCACCACAACCTCCACCTCCCGTTCAAGTGATTCTCCTGCCACAGCCTCCCAAGTAGCTAGGACTACAGACAGGTACCACCACACCTGGCTAATTTTTGTGTTTTTAGTAGAGACAGGGTTTCACCATGTTGACCAGGCTTGTCTTGAACTCCTGACCTCAGTTGATCCACACACTTCAGCCTCTCAAAGTGCTAGGATTACAGGCATGAGCCACGGTGGGTGGCCCATCCTGCTCCTTTGATAGACTTCTTTGGGGAAGTTAGAGTGCCCTCTTCCAGGAATTTGGTAGCCCTCCACTTGGTCATATGGAAAGGCCCCAAGACACACACTGGTACAAAGCTCTTTCCAGCTTGTGAAACCTTCACTGAGGAGGAGGCTTACACTGATGGTTCCTTCATTTTCACCATTTTCACATGGGGAAACAGGCTGAGAGAGGAAGTTTCTTGCCCTAGGCTTCCATGAGACACATTTAAATAACTCATCTGAGGTTGAAATCTAGTGAGAAGAACTGCCCGTTAATTAACTTACTGCTACTCAGAATGTGGTCTTCCAACTGCTTTTTAGAGTCCCCAAAGTGATGAGGACAGAAATTGAAAGTAAGCATTTAGGAGCATTTCTAGCAATTTGACAGTAGTTTTCTATCTGTTTCTAAGATTGGATATTATGTTTCTTTTTAAAAAAAAAATTCATTTTTTTAATAATGTATTGCTATTTTACAAAAGTGTCAGTCCGTGATGAAAATATTTTTCAAAAGACTGGTCCTCAGCCGGGCATGCATTTTGGGAGGATAACTTGAGCCCAGGAGTTCGAGACTAGCCTGGACAACGTGGCAAGACCCCCATATCTATGAAAAAAAAAAAATTAATTAGCCAGCCAGACACAGGGCTGCGTGCTTGTAGTCCCAGCTACTCTAGAGGCAGAGATGGGAGATTGTTCAAGCCCGAGAGGTCAAGGCTGCAGTGAGCTGTGATTGTACCACTGCACTTGAGCCTAGGTGACAGAGCAAGACTCTGTCTCAAAAAAAAAAAAAAAAAAAAAAAAAAAAAAAAAAAAAATTTTTAAAAAAAAAAAAAAAAAAAAAAAAAAGACTGGTCCTTCACATGGATAAGTTTGAGAACCTACAATCTGGCTAACATAGTAGGATGCATTTATTCATGTTTCCCCAAAAAGTGTGGGTTACAGTGAACTGACTTAATAAAAAAATATTAAATAAATAACACAGGTGGTATGAGAAGATGACAAAAATCATGAATCTTATACCAGAATGGTTAAAGTTTGGGAAATTCTTGTTTATCTTATCAACTCATTTCTATCCGTTATTACCTAATTCAAAGCAAGATCGTGGATAAATAAAATACAGAGATGAAAAAAAGGAAAGGTGGCCATCATAGAACACTGCCCTTGTGAAACAACGTAATTAAGGACCCTGGACACAAGAGAAGTTAGCACCCAGGGAGGTCAGGCGGCAAAATAAATTTTGAGACAGAACAGGAGGCTACTGAAGGTTGCTGACCCAAAACTGTTAAGAGAGCCAGTGTGACGCATCGCTTAACCTCTCTAGGCCTCAGAGTTTTTTCATCCTTAACATGAAGACAGCAGGTAATGTTAAGAGCTCTTTCCAGGACGTCCAAAGTATGTTAAGTTGAAAACAAACAAGTTTCAGAGCAATAGAGGAAAATCTCATTAGCAAAAGCAAACTGTATGCAGAGAGCGTTTCTGGAAGGATAGCAGAGAAACTTTTAACAGGCTTGCTTCAGGGGTCTGTGGGACTGATGGGGAAGGGGCATTTTAGAGCCCACATTTACCATCTGTCAGCTTGTAGGGAAAACTCTGGAGTCAGACTTGCCAGGGTTTGAATCCCAGCTCCTCCTCAAATAATTAGGTGACTGGGATAAATGATTTAAACTCCCTGTACCTCAGTTTCCTTGTCTGTAAAATGGAAACAACTCACAGGGTTGATAAGGGCTGAAAACAGTGCCTGGCACAGAGTAAGAGCCTTATAAATGATAACTATTATTATCATAAGCAAGAAATACCTTTTCATTTAGTTATTTCAAGATGCTTCCAATTTTACCATATTTTACAGTCATATTCTGTTTCTACAGTATAATTCCAATTGCACAGTAATTCTGGTGAGCCTACTTCAGGATTTCTCTGAGTTCTTCCTTTGCCTCTAACTCTGCTAATGAAAGGCTGAGTTAGGCCAGGAGCAGTAGCATGCGCCTGTAATCCCAACTACTCAGGAGGCTGAGGCAGGAGGATCACTTGAGCCCAAGATTTTGAGACTGTAGTGCACGATGATCACACCTGTGAATAGCCACTGCACTGCAGCCTGGGCAACATAATGAGACCATGTCTCTAAAAAAAAAAATTGTTCTTTAAAGGCTGGGTAAGGTATTGAGCCACATGTTTCCCCAGCTTTTCCAGGGCCCTAACTGGCAAACCTGAAATCATATCCCTGTCAGCAGGGCTAGGGCCAGCCTAGAAAGGACCTGTGGGTCTTTTCTGGCTGACCTGTGGGCAGCCAGACTCTCCCTGGGACAGGTAAGACCTAGCCAGTTTCCAAGTACGGCAGACACAGGCACACAGGCAGGTGCCTACGCCCAAGTCCTTTTGCTGGTCTCTTAGTGTCCCCACTCCCTGAAGGAATAAGATCCCAATTTCATAGTAGGGATCTTTCCTAGGAATTCTGGAAAGAGAAGAAAACACTCACATACTAAAGCAGCACCTTTGTCCATTCTGCAATTTTCATGGATTAAGCTTTCATCAGAATTAAACATCAGAAACACCTCATGCCAACAAGACATGAGAGAACCTTTGAGGTAATGAAAATATTCTATATCTTGATTGTGATGGTGGTTACACAGCTGTATATGTTTGTCAAAACTCATGGAACTGTAACTAAAAGGAATTATTTCACTATATGTAAATTATGCCTTAATAAATCTGACTTAAAATGAAAAAAAGCATCTTTGGCAATATACACAGAGGGAATTATTTTCTAGAATTTTAGTGGGCTTAAAAAACATACAGCTGACTCTTTTTGCTAGAGACAGTTTTTCCCTTGCACTGGATTAGTTCTAAAAGATGAGAAAAGGAAGTTATTCTTCAGGGTACCCTCTGGTGAATGAAGCCCGATAATGTCCTGCAGAATGCTCCCAGACTTAAAATTCTTTTCTCGTGTCTAGTCATCTCACCCTAACCTGGCTCTGTTAGTTACAGTCAGACTGTGGTCTGAATTTTCAGAGGCTTTAATCAAGGACTGACTCTTCCTGCCTTAAAAATGAACATAATTTATTGCTACATCTGCTTCCAAACATCTGGGTCTTAAAAAGAATGATATGGGGTTGAAAACTTGTCTTGAATTTACAGCCTATCACCAAGAACCGTAATAACAAGATTCCAGTACCCAGCCTGTCCCAGCCAAGTGTTATAATACATTATTTTAACCCAAGAGATGACTACTCATTTGTATGGTTTCCTTTCAGGCCAATACAGAGAAGCCTACCTTGAATAAGACAGAGCAGGCTGGGAGAAATGCTCTCCTTTCTGATATCAGCAAAGGGAAGAAACTAAAGAAGACGGTCACCAATGACAGAAGTGCACCAATATTGGACAGTAAGTGAAAAAAGCTATTTTCCATGGAGAGAAATGTTTATGACCTAACAATCAACCCTACCCTCACCCCTCAAAATTTTGGGGGGGAGGTTAACAGCTGCAAAGCTAGCAAAATAAGGGACTGTATCACTCCCTGTAGGCCATATCTTTGGCTTGGGTTCCCCTCTAATGCTGCAAGAAGCCAATATAATAATTCTTTGTCCAAGACATACATAGCAGCAATTCTCTGCGTTATTCACAATGCTTTCTGGAGATTAACCCATTGCTCCTAGCACCACAGATGAGGAGGCAGCATAAAATATGGAAGAGCCCTAGCCTTGGAATCAAAAGATGTGGGTTCAAGACCTAGCACAGCCATCCCATACCATCTCCAAGTCTTGTTGTCTTTATTTTAAAGTGAAGATGATAATACATGTTCTATTGACCTCACAAGTTTGTCGTGAGCTTCAAATGAGATAATGCCTGTAAAATGTTTTGTTGTCTGGAGAGTATAATTCAAGCGTAAGATACGATCATTAGGAGCTTAGAGAGAAAGGAAATGAGGTCACAACTTTGCTTATCTACCCACCTAAGTCTGAGGTACTTTCTGGAGCAAGGCTACTTATTAATGTTTACAACAGGACAAAAAATTATCCATGACGAGAATTCTACTGGCAATTAATAAAGAGGTCTTAAGGCTGTCTCCTCATATTCCTAGACCCTTCCTTTGCCTGCCAGATGTCCCCAAGATTCATCCTAGAATACAGTTCTCATTTGGAAGCAACAGGAAATAGACTGACCTTCCAAAATCACCAGATGGAGCTTTGTCAACAAGTGAATAATGAGGCAGAATCTTAGCAAAGTAGAAGATTAGAAGTGCTTCGGGGAACTTTTTAAATGCCTAATGAGCAGAGAAGGAAGAAGGATTAGAGTTAGGCGGACTACTGGTTTTGGGAGGAAAAAAGAAAAGCAAAAGACCGAGATCAGGCCTTTGAATGTTGTTCTGTTACCGGGCAAAGTGATGCAAGTAAGAATGTACCACTTTCAAAAAGGAACTGTGACCGGGAGTGGTGGCTCACCCCTGTAATTCCAGCACTTTTAGAGGCCGAGGCGGGTGGATCACTTGAGGCCAGGAGTTCAAGACCAGCCTGGACAACATGGTAAAAACACTGTCTCTACTAAAAATACAAAAATTAGCCAGGTACGGTGGCACATGCCTGTACTCCCAGCTACTCCGGAGGCTGAAGCACAAGAATCACTTGAACCCGGGAGGTGAAGGTTACAATGAGCTGAGATTGTGCCACTGCCCTCCAGCCTGGGCAACAGAGCAAGACTCTGTCTCAAAA
>NW_016107425.1:4459354-4534876 GCF_001604975.1 Cebus imitator | reverse complement strand
AAAGAAAGAAAGAAACTAAGGTATTTAACTCTTAACATAGTCTAACTTGTAAGTCCAAATGTGCACAAAATGAAGGTGGTTATAATATAATCCCTCTAATCTTTCAGCCCTCCAATAGTCATCTAAATCATGGTCCCTGGTATGAGGCTAGAGCTGCTGCTGACCTCTAGGACAGAGGCCTTTGGTCCTCCCCACTAAAAGAGGGAGCCTAGGGCTCTGCTGAAGGAGACTGGACAGTGTAGACCCATTCCTGAATCCGCTAGTGGAAACCCATTGTATTCTTCAAGGTCCACTTCTGTCATTTAGTGGAAATAGTGTTAGTCCTTCTCACTTCCATGATGTTTAATAATTTGCTTTCCTTGGTAGAAGGAAGATCCAGTCCAGCGCAGGCCCTGTCCACGCACTTAACTGGACAGCTATCCTGCTGTCACAAGCTCTGTGCAAGCAGCAGTGTTTATCCATGGTTTTGTGTCTGTTTGCATGTGAAATTCCCTGGGCTATATGTCAAAATGTTGACCATGGTTATGTGTGATAACTCCCAAACTCAGCCCTGTCCTGCAGTTTAGTTACTAAAGAAATAGTCAGGAGCCAGTTAACCGTCCTCAACTTTAGCTTCTCTTTCTGAAGGACAGACAGATGTTACAGGTTAAGAACACTAATGGATGATGTCTGATTGTGCAAGAGTGCCTCTGAAGTTTCAATACAGTATAAATGTGTCCTGTGTAAGTGCAGTATTCCAAAATGTGTCATTCATCAATGAATAGTGTTTGAATGGCAAGGGCAATGTTAATAGCAAAAATTTTAAATTTTATATGGTAACAATTTTGCATACACTTCTAGAAATTGTTAGTTTTATATGATTTATCCTGCTAGGTAAAGTAATGCTTATCAGTACTTATCAGATTATTTCTTCCACAGCAGAGCTACCATAAGCATTCTAGGAAGCTCCGCACCTGGAAAAGATACAGAACTAATACAAATTTATGATAAACCTAATCGAGAAAAAAAGGAAATAAAAATGAATAAAAGTAGAATTCAGAAAGCAGATAAAATAAGAGACTCAAAGCAGATTTTCCAAAATTAAAGTAGTGTAATAAAAATATGTGCTAAAACATTTTAAGATTTTAAAGTGTTTATTAAAATTTATCCAGGAAGCCTCAATGAGCAAGGGAAAAAATGAAAACTTTATTAAATTACTTTCTCTCCAAAAAGCTTTGGAACCAGATGGTTTTATTAGCAGATTCTTTCAAATTTTAAGAAACAGCTAATTCAAATGCTATATAAGTCATTCCCCAACATATTAAGAGATGAAAAGCTATCTAATAATTATAAGGAAATTGGCATTATCCTAACGTCAAAACTTGACAAAGGCAGCACATACAAAAAAAGAAAGCCGTACATTAGTGGTTTTCAACTGGGGGTGATTTTTGCATCCCAGGGGATATGTGGCAATGTCTGAAGACATTTTTAGTCACGACTTTGGGGGCACAGGGAGGGCTGCTACTGACATCTAGTGGGTAGAGGCCAGGGATGCTGTAAACATGCTGTAAAGAACAGGATAGCCACCCAGAACAAAGAATTATCTGACCCAAAATGTTAGTAATTAAGAAATCCTACCATGGACCACTCATCATCATAGATAAGAGAAAACTAAAATACAAAAAAACCAAATCTAAACCAATCGAATGTTACCAGAATAATTCACCAACACCAGGGTTTATCTGCTTTTTTGTTTCCTTTTTTTTTTTTTTTTTTTTTTTTTTGTATTGTTTTTTTTTTTTTTCCTTTTTTTTTTTTTTTTTCTTTTTGAGACAGGATCTTGTCTTGTCACCCAGGCTGGAGTACTGTGGTATGAACACAGCTCACGGCATCCTTGACCTCCCAAGCTCAAGGGATCCTCCCACCTCAGCCCCCCAACTAGCTGGGACTACAGGTGCACCACCACATCTGGCTCATTTTTTGTATTTTTTGTAGAGATGGGAGTCTCACCATTATTGCTCATGCTGGTCCTGAACTTCTGAGCTCAAGCCATCCACCCGCTGTGGCCTCCCAAAGTGTTGCGATTACAGGCGTGAGCCATTGCACCCAGCCTATCCCATTTTTAACATTAGGAAGCCTATCCATCATATCAAATAAAAAAGACCATATAATTGTCTCAGTAGATCTCGAATAGGCATTTCATAAAATTCCATGCTATAAGAAATTCTTGTAAACCTAAAATAGAAGGATTAATCGACTGAATATTTAGAAAGGGGAAAAACCTATTTCAAACCAATAATTCATATTAACTTTGAAAACATCAGAGGCATTCTCATTAAAATCAGAGCACGGTTGCCTTTAACAACATTAATAATTTACATTGTTATGGAAATTTACCCATCAAAGTAATTATATGAAACAGAAATAAGACATACAACTCTTAAAGGAGGCAAAATCTTTATTATTTGAAGACCCCATGCATACTAGAAAATGCAAGATAATAAATTTTTAGTAAATTTTAATTTAGAAAATATAGCAAAGTGGCTCATTAGGTATTAAATATAATTTCCTGGCACCAAAAATAACCAATTACAAAATGTAATGGAAAAAAAATCCCTTTCACAGTTTCAGCAAACAAAAATACATTTGAAGTAACGTTAACAAAAAGCATGTGTAATGTAGATCATGAAAACTAAAAAACTTTGCCAAAAAATTCAGAAGACATGAATAAATGGGAAAATATACCACGTCTCCAAATGTAAAGTCTAAATATTATAAAAGTATCAGTTCTCCCAAATTAATTTGTAGATTTTATATACTGTTTATCAAAGACTCAACATAGTTTTTTGGGGAGAGGACTTTAAATAATGTTTAAGCTCATGAATACAAACATGCATACATACATAAATTGTTAAGAGATAATTTTTTTAAAGAGGGTATTAGCATTTCTTGAACACAACTAATTTGCACTTTCTTGGACAAATACCATTGCATTAAGGTCAATTTTCTATACCTTTCAGACTGATAATACTGTAGCTCAAAGACAATGGAAAGTAACCCAGAAGACTAGACAGAATGCTCAGTAATCTTTTTGTTTGTTTGCTTGTTTATTTGCTTCCCATCAAAATCTTTCACAATTTTTTGCAGATAAATTCAAAATAAAACAAAATCTTCATACCCTCTCAAATCGCAAAGAATGTTTAAATTACCTAAAGCCTACTGTTGGGCTTCATGATGTTAAAAAATTAATAGCAATCTAAAGGGCCATCAAATGAGTAGCTAAACAAATGGAATACATTCATGTTCTACAATACAATCCTTTAAACTCATGTTTTAAAAGAGTATTGTGACACAAGAAGCGCTAACAAAGTGTTAAATGAAAAAAGCAGGCTTAAAACTGCATAGTGAATTCATTCTTAATTTTAAGAAAAAACACATACAATGAAAAATACTGTCTGGAAAAAGTATAACTCAATAGTGGATATTTGCTTGGTTTTTTGCTTGTTTTATTGCTGGAGTGAAGTGGCGCAAGCATAGCTCACTGCAGCCTCAATGGGTTCAAGTGATCCTCTCACCTCGGCCTCCTAAGTAGCTGGGACTACAGGTGTGCACCACCATGCCTGGCTAAATTTTTTATTTTTGTGGAGACAAGGTCTCACTTTGTTGCCCAGGCTGATCTCAAACTCCTGGGGGCCAAGCTGTCCTCCAATCAGCCTCCCAAAGTGCTGGGATTATAGGTGTGAGCGACCATGCCCAGCCTAGATATTTATTTATTTATAAAATTATGGGATATTTTATTTTCTTCTCTTATTAACTCTTTCCTTTCTTCTCACATTTTATGATATCTCCTTCTCCCTCAGGACCTTCTTTCTTTTTTTTTTTTGAGACAGGGTCTTGCTCTGTCACCCAGGCCGGAGTGCAGTGGTGCAATCTTGGCTCCCTGCAGCCTTGACCTCCCCAGCACAAGTGATCCTCCCACCTCAGCTTCCATAGTGCTGAGAGTACAGGTGTGAGCCACTGTGCCTGGCCTGGAGATCCTTCTATTTGCCAAATCTTAGGATACAGAACAAATAGATATTGACCCATGTGGCAGCCAGTCAAGTGGGGAGCTTGGGGACAAATCATCCTTTATTTTCACTTCTTACACCACGGGGCCTGGGACTGCCTGGAGCAGGCAGTTCTGACTGCGCTGAGGGAATTCTTAAAATCCTGCATTGTAATGAAGAAATCCCAGTTGTCCACCAGAGTCCCAGAGCCAGCCAGCTCCCTGTTGTACTGTTGCTTTATGGTTTACCTGGGCCAGACCCGGAAGCGTACTGTGACGGGTGTTTCTTCTTCTGCAGAACCTAAAGGAGCTGGAGCTGGAGGTGGTGGTGGTGGTAGCGGCTTTGGTGGAGGTGGTGGATTTGGCAGAGGAGGTGGTGGCGGAGGCAGTGGAAGTTTTGGAGGGGGTGGACCTCCAGGTCTGGGAGGATTGTTCCAGGCTGGAATGCCGAAGCTGAGATCCACGGCCAACAGGGATAATGGTAAGGAGAGTTTCCTTCTCTCTGAGTAACTGAAGATGAGGCAGTTTGGCAGTTTGGAGGCTGGTCATAACCTCTAAGGCTCTTTGCCCTTATTAAAATACTGTACATTGTTTGAAATATTACCGCTGTTTCATAAGAGACTTAATTTAGGCTTTATTATTATTATTAACCAGGATCAGACAGCTCCATAGAACTATGAAATTTTCACCCAGTGTCTTTGGGGGTAATCTGTACTTTTTTTTCACTTTTCTAAAGGGTTAGCTGGAATACCCTTTAGAAAGAAAAGGGAGAAGCAAACAGAACTTACTGGGCCCGGAAATCAGCCTGGTGACCTGGCAGATTCAGCTTTCATTGTGAGGTAGTCCAGCTGTCTAGTAGAGTCAATGCTTGTAAGCTTCTTTTCAAACACTAGGGAGCACGTCTTGTGGAATATGATTACAAATCTCACTAAATCTGAAACTGTTTTGCAAGACAGACATTTGCTATTTCAGTGCCAGTGGTTCTCAGGAGTATCTGCAGGGAGCCATGGACATGAGTCCTTCAGGAGTGTCTGTGAACCTGATTGTAGAGAAACGCTGAACTTGTTCATGAATGCCTAATAAAAAAACTTTGCAGAGAGCATGAGGCTCTCTCCTGACTACTACAGAAACTCAAGAAATTTTACCTTAAGACTGTTTTTGGAATGTTGATCATGTTAGAAGAATTTTCTAAGACCTTTTATAAGATGTCCTCTGGGAAAGTATGAAATTCTCACATTTACGTGAACATAGAGTCACTGAACCCTCAGGGTTAGCCTATTACTTTATCACTGAATGGTCCAAATCTAGAGAGAAACTCAATCACATGAGAGGCTCTGTCTTGCTGGACCACCGTTTAAATTTAAATTTATTTATTTAAAATTCACCAAAAGGATTTAAATCCTTAAGGCAGCTGATAAATGTATACATTCAGTACTTTAACAGCAGGTGAAGAAATTAAGGCAAAAGACAAAGAAAAATAAAATAATAAAATGGGCCTGGCATGGTGGCACACACCTATAATCCTAGCACTTTGGGAGGTCAAGGCAGGCAGATTGCTGAAGCCCAAAAGTTCAAGACTAGCCTAGGCAACATGGCAAATTCCTGTCTCTACTGAAAAACACAAAAAATTAGTAGGCACAGTTGCTATTGCCTATAGCCCCAGCTACTCGGGAGGCTGAGGTGGGAGGATTGCCTGAGCCTGGGAAGTTGAAGCTGCAGTGAGCCATGATCGCACCACTGCACTCCAGCCTGGGCAATAGAGGAGAGCCTGTCTCAAAACAAAAATAAACAAAAAAAAGTTTTCTCTTCAGTTCATGATATCCCATTGTATAAATCTGTCCAAATGCTTCTTCCTATGCCTTAGATAAGATCGGAACCCCTTCTGTCACTCACCCCTGCTGACCGCTCAGGCTCTACTTCCCATGGATCTCTCCCATTCTCACTGTGTCCCCGGCATACGGGCCTCTGTTTTTTAACTTGAAGCTCTTTCCCACCTCTGGGGCTTTGCACCTGCTGGCCCCTGGGCTGAGGTGCTGGTCATCCTCATCTTTCCATGACCAACTCCTTGTCAAGCCTCAGCTCACATGTCACATTCTCAGAAAAGCTTTCCCCAGCCACTCCATGTACCCTGGCCTCTCCAAGCTCTCTTGATTTCATCGGCCTATTTTAGTGTCTTTTTAGTACATATAATTATCTGAAAGTATTTCCTGGTTTATTGTTTTTCTCCCCCTACAAGAATGTAAACTACAGGAATACAGAACCTTTTCTACTGTCTACTCCTCTGTCTCTAGCCTCTAGATTAATGGCAGGTGCATAGCAAGTGCTCAGAATTATTTAGTAGATTTATTAACTCATAACTGAAGGGTAGATTTTTTTTCTTTTTTTCAGAATTTCCTTGAGTTCCAAGAGATTGTGGGATGGTGGTTTGAAATTTTCCATCTCTTCAGTTCCCTCTTTAGTTTCTCCCTTGTTGAAGCAGAGCAGTTATAGGATTGTTCTGTCCTGCCAATATTGAAGCAGAGGTTGACCTGGTGAGAAAAAAGTTGTGTAGCTGCCTAATTCTTTGTAGATGAATTCCATCCACTGGTGTCGACTCTTCCAATTAAACTTCATCTGATGGTTTGTTTTTCTTTTCTTAGTTTTTTCTTATTGCAGTCATAACTCTTTCCTTATATTTTTCCACCTTTTCTTGGGCATTTTTCTTCAAAGGGACTAGATAAAACCTCGCATATGGAGATTTTCATTGGGATAATTAATTTTTTCACCTGAGGCAGCTGACTTTCAAAACTGGGAGATCAAAGCTGAGAGACAGAGATGGTGACTGGAAAAAATGAAAATCATGATTCTACTCATGCCGTCTTGTTCTTGGCTTCTCGTAATGAACAGGGACCTCACCAGAACCCTCACCCGTTCCATCCTGGCTTTTGTCCATACATAATGCTAATAGAGCTTTCCAGAATCCTTTTGAAAGCTGTTGGGCTGTAGAACTTGGGACTAGCAGGTAAATAGAGCTGTGGTCTATTTCCTGCTCCCAGGAAGGACCACACAAAACCCATATGATATAAATAATAGTTTCCTGTATTTTATAGCCCCCTGAGGAAGGGACTTCCAGTTGCTGGGAACAGACTCTAGCTTGCTGATTTCTTTAGGGTTCCCGATTTCCTAACTGGACGTTTGTTTTCCTGTTCTTCAGATTCTGGAGGAAGCCGACCACCAGTTTTGCCACCAGGAGGAAAATCCACATCTGCCAAACCTTTTTCGCCCCCAAGTGGCCCAGGGAGGTTTCCAGTGCCTTCTTCAGGCCACAGAAGTGGTCCCCCAGAGCCTCAGAGGAACCGAATGCCACCCCCGAGGCCCGATGTGGGCTCAAAACCCGATAGCATTCCCCCTCCAGTACCTAGTACTCCAAGACCCATTCAGTCAAGTCTGTACAACCGGGGGTCCCCACTAGTGCCCGGAGGCCCCAGGCAGCCCAGCCCCGGGCCCACTCCTCCTCCTTTCCCTGGAAACCGTGGCGCTGCTTTGGGAGGAGGCTCAATGCGTCAGTCCTCCTCTCCCTTCTCCAACCGGCCTCCCCTGCCACCTACCCCCAGCAGGGCCTTGGATGACAAACCCCCTCCGCCACCTCCTCCAGTGGGCAACAGGCCCTCCATCCACAGGGAAGCGGTTCCCCCTCCTCCCCCTCAAAACAACAAGCCTCCAGTGCCTTCCACTCCGCGGCCTTCCCCCTCCTCACAGGCCCCACCTCCGCCGCCACCTCCCAGCCGGCCTGGGCCTCCTCCCCTGCCTCCAAGTTCCAGCGGCAGTGACGAAATCCCAAGACTCCCACAGCGAAATCTGTCCCTCACTTCGTCCACACCCCCCTTACCTTCGCCAGGACGTTCAGGTCCTCTTCCTCCCCCACCCAGCGAGAGACCCCCACCTCCAGTGAGGGACCCACCAGGCCGATCAGGTATGACAAGACGTGGGGTGAGTTGTTCCCAAAACCCAACCCGCCCAAATGTTCCAGTAATCCTGTCAGTCAAGATAGTCTAACAAAAGCATGCACAAGTCAACTCTCAGACTGCTTTGTGCTTTTAAAGTAGCTTGCGACACATGTGGTCATGACCTCATGTAAACCTCTGAGGAAAGTGAGACCAACATTTCTGTTGGTGTTGTAGAGATGAGGACACTAGCCAATAAAGTTAAACGGCCATGAGCTGGTTAATAAAGAAGAGGCACGTTAATCCTCCATCTGGGAAGTCTACTTGCCAGTCTACTACCCTGCCTCCCTAGAGAGAATTTCTGCGGGCTTAATTGGGAAAATAAGTTCCCACCTCCTGCAGGAGGGCTCCGTTATTCCAACGACAGGGGCAGTTCTTCAAGAGCTAATGAACTTCTCCTGTATTTCTCTCTTCATGCGTCAGGCTTTGAGGCCATTTCTCTGCTCATTAAAGACAGATGTTTAAAAAAGTCCATTTTGCTCTTTGTTAACATCTCTGGTACAGAAATCCCTTGGAGAATCAAATAAAGATATAGACTTTATCTTCACAAAAATGCTCAGGCCTAAACTCAAAATTCACTTGCTATCGCATGGCTTGGAGGGTCTGCTGAAGCCCATCTGAGACCCTTCCAATGCCCCCGTCCACAGTTGAGAAACCTTGATCTCAGAGACAAACTTTCAGAGTATAAAAGGAAATGCGAGGATTGCCTAGAGTTTGACCTCTCTCTCAATTACAATAGGCATTTTTAGTAGAATACACTTACTTAATTCATTTTACAGTGGTTATGGATGAACTCTGTAGGACTGTCTCCTTGTAAAATTTAATCTCATCATACAGACCTTATCATGTCTGGAAATGGGGCATTTCTTTCCTTTATGCAGAGATAACAGACCTTAGACACTGTGACCTTAGGAACTTCATAATCACCTTTTTTTTTTTCTTTTTTTGAAACAGAGTCTTGCTCCATCACCCAGGCTGGAGTGCAGTGGTGTGATCTCAGCTCATTGCAACCTCTGCCTCCCAGGTTCAAGTGATTCTCCTGCCTCAGCCTCCTTAGTAACTGGGACTACAGATACATACTACCACACCTGGCTACTTTTTTATATATATTTTTAGTAGAGACGGAGTTTCATCGTGTTAGCCAGATGGTCTTGATCTCCTTACCTCATGATCCACCAACCTCGGCCTCCCAAAGTCCTGGGGTTACAGGCAGGAGCCACCGCGCCAGGCCTAGAATCACCATTCTTTAAACTTGCTTACATACTGGAATCACTTAGGGAGCTTTAAAAACCACAAATGCCTGTGGCCCTTCCCAGAGTCTCTGGTGTAATTGGTCTGGGATGCAGACTGGGAATCAGGATATTTAAAAGCTCCGCAGTGATTATAGTGTGCAGCAGAATTTGAGAACCACACCTTGAAACTGTTGTGCGTTGGCCCTACCAAATGGATGAGTCAGCAGATTAAATCTTCCCCAAAATATGATAGGCATTGACATATAACATTTATTATTTCATTTGATTATGTAAGTCATACTTATTATAGAAATACTGAAAAATATAAAGAAAATTAAAATTATCTGTAATCTACTACCACCATCCAGAAATAATCATTGATAACATTCTTTTCATGTGTCCTTTCAGTCTTTTTAAAATGCATATAATGTACAGTTTTACAAACTTGGTATCATGCTACATATATTGTTGCTAATTTGCTTTTTATTTAACAGTATCTCATTAATGTTTGCTGCTATGATTATTCTTCTACAGCCTGTCTTTTAACAGCTACCTAATATTAAATCCTACAAATGTACCTTGATTTATTTAACCAATCCCCTCACTTGGTCATATGGGCCATCTCTAGATTTTTCCTCTTGCAGATAATGTAGTGATACATTTTTGTAGCAAAATATGTGTACATATCTCTGTGTTTCCTTCGGACGAATTCCTATAAGTGGAATTTCTGGGTCAGTGAGTGTGCATAGTAAACTATGGATTTCATAGGTACTGCCAAATTGCCTTCCAGAAATTTTTTACCAATTTACACTCCCACAAGGAGCATATAAGAGTTCATCAAAGGCCCTCGGTATTTTGAGTGGTTTGGCTTCATTATTATGGGAGTGGGCCTTGGAATCTGACAGATTTGGAGTCAGATTCTCTCCTCCCCCCAGCCTCCTGATGAGCTTTTTAAGGTTCCAAAATTTCTGAGGCCTTGTCTTCTATCCCTGTTCGTCTTAGGATTGTTGTAAGAATTTAATGAGACAAGCATGTATAGTCGTTATCTTATTTCCTGGCCTGTAGTTATATTCAATAAATAATCATTTCTGTTATTCTGCCAGTGGGAAATAGACATCTTTTCTCCTGTGCTTGCCAGAATTTGGAGCAGGAAGCCATGGGGTTGGAGAGTTAGGAACATGAACATGACCATTTACTTTAAAAAGAAAAAGAGGCCGGGCACAGTGGCTCACACTTGTAATCCCAACACTTTGGGAGGCAGAGTCAGGCAGATCACCTGAGGTGGAGAGTTCGAGACCAGCCTGACCAATATGGTGAAACCCCATCTCTACTAAAAATACAAAATTAGCTGGGCGTGGTGGTGCATGCCTGTAATCCCAGCTACTCAGGAGGCTGAGGCAGGAGAATTGCTTGAACCCGGGAGGCGGAGATTGCAGTGAGCCAAGATCACATCACTGGACTCCAGCCTGGGCGACAAGAGCAAAACTCTGTCTCAAAAAAAAAAAAGAAAAGGAGATGAAGTTGATCAACTTACATTGTACAGGGCCCCATCATACTGGAAGTGGAGTTTGCATGTAGTGACAGTTGTGTGGTGGTATCACCAATGAACTTAAACCCACAGCAAATGAGATACTTTCCTCAATCAACTCTTGCTGCCTGGGACTCCAGCAATGACAAGCAGATAGGGTAATAAGTAACCACTACCAGGTGAGTCACTGAAGACTCCTTGAGAGACCAACCAGGGCTAGGCAGTGCCTCCCACCGTCGTAAAATGTTTGAGCCAAGACTTTCTGTCAGGGATATCTACAGTGGGCAGGTTGTTCAATTTAAGGTTCCTAATTGGATTCTGAATCTACAGCTAATAAGATATTTATTTATAGCACCATAAGACATTGTATTCACATAAAATTCAGCATCTTACAAGTGGAACACTGCCGAAGATCAAGAATAATAACTAAGGCCATTTTGATTTACATTGGAAAATGCTCAAGTTTTGGGTTTTGTTTTTTTAATTTACTTACTACTCAAATAGCCGCTGCATTTGGAGGACAGGAAAAGCAAGATGGTTTCCTTTTGTATTACCAAAAGTAATTTACTTTGAATTTTTCTTTAGGAACTTAAAAACTTAAGGTTATACCATACTGCTACATTTTAAAAAATGGTTTCAAATACTTCCATCGTATTTTTTTATTTGTGTTTTCACTGTTTTTTTCTGGCAGCAGTGCTATAAGACAGGTGACCATCTGGCACTCTTTTATAGCTAGGAAACCAAGTTCCATAGGGTACCAGCTTGCTCAGGGTCAGAACTCACATTAGCATTTATAGCCATGGATGTTGGTTAGTTGTTTGTCACTCCCTGTGTTCATCTGCCTCCCCAAAGAGAAAGAACCAAGGAGGAACTCCTGCTCTCAGGATGACTGGCGTTTGGTTTCCTGATGCCACTTCTGCCTGGAAACAGATCATATGCATCACAGAAACTTGCTTGTGTAATTAACAACAAAACTGTGCATTTAAAGAACTTTGTTCTTCTGAAGACCTAAAATAATTTCATAACTATCCTATTCTTTTTTAAGAATTATTTCATGTCACAGTGATTAGTTCAATAGCTCTTTAAAGGATTATAAAATTTTTTTAATTATATGGTTGTCAGTATAAACAGATTTTCACCTGTTTTCAATTTCATTGTGCCATCTCCAATCTCAGTGCAAACCCAAAGCCAAAACAGCCGTTTAGCTATCAGTATGCACTTGTTTTCATATATATGAATACACAAGTGCATTTTTGTGTTTCTGTGTGTTTACTCATTCCCCAGCTAAATCTCTTAGAAAATCTCCACCCTAGTTAAAGGGCATGTATCTGGCAGGTCCCCATCAGGCTTACACTGTTGGTGACCACTGTAATGGAATGTAGATGGAAGGTTCTACACTAAGTGTCTTCTTTTGCTCCAGGCCCCCTCCCACCACCTCCTCCAATAAACAGAAACGGTAGCACGTCTCGGGCCCTGCCTGCCACCCCTCAGTTGCCGTCCAGGAGTGGAGTAGATAGTCCCAGGAGTGGACCCAGGCCTCCCCTTCCTCCTGACAGGCCCAGTGCTGGGGCACCTCCCCAACCTCCACCAGCAACATCTATTAGAAATGGCTACCAAGACTCTCCATGTGAAGGTGAGGTGTTGTCCCAGCTCCCTAAGCTATAGGACAGCAACTAAATAGTAAATCTGTTTGTATGTGTGGTTTGCTTGTTTGAGTTTAATTTCTTGTTCCATCGTTATCCACTCCATTGCACTGATCCAACTGTCTAACCATTCTAAGGCCCACCATTGATTTCAAATTAAAAATAGTAATCTCCCTTCCCCAGTTCCCAAAATGGCGGATCATTTTTCTCTGATCTGTTCTTTGAGTTTCGTTTTAGTTAACTTTACAGAGATTCAAGGATTCGGAAAAGAACCTCTTTATAGCTTGCCTTCTTATTATGTACATTTCTAAACAGTTCACTATGGGTAAGAAGCCCAATGGCTCTTACCTGCTATGCCACCTATCTCTGCCATTGTTATCAGAGTGGTCCCAGTTATTCCTGGGCCTGCTGGTACAGAAAAAGGTGTCCCATACCTTAGCCCCCAGCTCCTAAGAAGGATTAGTCAATCATCACTGTCATTAAAAACCACTTTGCTTTGATTTGCAGGCCTGAGATTATATGTGTATATATATATATATCAGTGTACTAATCCATGATCTTTGTAGCACTTCCAGCTTTTCTGTAAACTTCTAGGCATAAAAACTAGCACTGATGTCTGTGGTTCTCTCTGGTTCATTCTGTGCCTTTCATTATGTAAATCTTCATAGCAGATTGTCTGTCACTGAAGATACTGCTTGTTTCTCCCCCCAGATGAGTGGGAAAGCAGATTCTACTTCCATCCGATTTCCGATTTGCCACCTCCAGAGCCATATGTACCAACGACCAAAAGTTATCCCAGTAAATTGGCAAGAAATGAAAGCCGGAGTGAGTATTTCTGCCAAGGTTTTTGAAGATTCATGCTTGAATAGCCTGAATAGAAAATCCTGGGCTGTATAGAAAATCCAGGCTATTGCCTGGAGTGGGGTAGAGAGCCCTTTGGAACCATCTACATTCTAGTAAATCCCCCTTCCAGAGCAGTGAGGAAATTTCAGGTACCCAGAATGCATATGAGGAACAGTTATTTTAATTTGTTCATTACAAGCTGAAAATACTGTGGTTTGCTAGTATTAAATTTTATTATTTTGCTTCTTTAGACAGTCTTCCTTCATTTTCATCTTCCTGAGACAGCACAAGTAGAGACATCTCCTATTCCTTCTAGTTTTGAAATTGGCATGTGCCTGATTAATTACAACAAAAATTTCCTGTAACTGCCTTGATCTTTCAAATGTAGTACAATCATAGCTTTACAGAGCATTACATGAAAATTTAAATATATCTATAATCTCTCCACATAATAGATATTTTCATTTTATCAGATTCTTGTCCCAATTTTTTATCCATATAATTCTGATTTTTTATGTAGTTATAATGACAGAGAACAGTTTTTTGGTGGCGGGGCTTACATAACGTTGCTTAGTAAACAGTGTCCATGTTATCACACGGTTTTTATTTCTGCATATAGTAACTTACCATTCCCATGGACATTTAAATTATTTCTGTTGTTCTGCTAATGTAGGTAATGCTACCATAAAGAAGTAAATTGCTTTTCCTCCATTGAAAAAGAAATGTGAACAAGAAGGGAAAATAGACAGACTGGAATTTCATAAAAGTAAATGCATAGGAAGTGTTACAGCTCTTTTGGAATTTGTCTAGCAGGCTTTCCAGGGTTTTGCTGGACAGTCTCTTAAATTTACTTTAAAAAACACAATAAATATACACAACTAAGAAAGAATTAGCATGAAATATGCATATGTCACCGATGAGGCTTAGGTTCGTGGCAGCCTTAGCCTCAGAGCCGAATTCCCAAACCAGAAATAGAGGAAACATAAGCAAGCAAGTCAAATACCTGTCACAACACCCCTTGCCATGGCCTCACTCCCTAGCAGAGTGTCTTACACGTACTCAGAGCTTACTGATTCTTTCCTAACACAGTTGAAAGTAATTTTTGGTTGGTCGGTTCCCAACCTTATAGGAGATTAATAACAGCTAAAGTTAAGACTGGTGAGAAGCAAAATCACTACCATGAGAGAGAAGTGACAGATGGCAGTCCCAGGGCAGAGGAGGAGATAGGAACAAGGCTGCGCTGTGTGTCGCAGCACAGGACAACACCACGTGTTTCTGTTGGGTTAAATGGGATTAAATGAATTGAGTCAAACTGTGCTTTGTGCCTCTGTAGAAAAATTTAAAGAGTTAGAAAATATAGGAGAATTTCCACGGACAAATGCTAGAAGGAAACAGAATACTACTGCTTAAAAGGAAAACTTTAATTCCTGGAAAAAATCTGTTTATGTGGAAGACTGCATTCACAGACAATACTTAATAAAGAGGTATAGCTGTAATAAAATTATTGTGTAAGAGTTGATGATTGGAATTTTTAGTGAAAAGTATGTTTTCACATGAGACAAATATCTTTGAATGCTGTGTGTGCGTGTGCATGTGTGCGTGTGTTTGTGTGTGTGTGTCTGTGTGTGTTCACCAGAAGAAGGGCTTCTGTTTTGATAAGAGTACAGCCCTTCTTCCTTCTTCGGCACCAATAAATGAATTTACTTTAAGGAGTTGTTCATATAGATTCTAAATATTTTTGCTGACTTCTTATAAGCTTCTTATTCTAAATATTATTTGCATTTTTAAATCAGTAACAGACCATCTTCCCTGCACTCTCTAGATTTTGAAGGTAATAGCTAAGCATATTTTTCCCCCATCCTCCTTTAAGACTCAAGTAGGCAACATAGGACTAGAACTGTGTCCTGCTCATTATTGCATCTTCCTTGAGAGGCACAGAGCCTGAAACATAAAGGGCATTTTCAAGTATTTCTTTTTAAAAATTTTCTTGGCCAGGTGCGGTGGCTCACACCTGTAATCCCAGCATTTTGGGAGGCCAAGGCAAGCGGATCACGAGGTCAGGAGTTTGAGACCAGCATGACCAACATGGTGAAACTCTGTCTCCACTAAAAAAATACAAAAATTAGCGGGATATGGTGGTGCACGCCTGTAATCCCAACTACCCCGGAGGCTAAAGCAGGGGAATTGCTTGAACCTGGGAGGCAGAGGTTGTGGTGAGCCGAGATTGCACCACTGCACTCCAGCCTGAGCAACAGAGCGAGACTCTGTCTGAAAAAAATAAAATTAAATTAAAATTAAAATTTTCTTGTAGAGACAGGATAGCTCTTTGTCGCCCAGGCTGGTCTTGAGCTCCTGGTCTCAAGTAGTTCCCCCTCCCTTAGCTCCCCAAAGCACTGGGATTACCGCCGTGAGCCACCACGCCTAGCCTAAACGTAGTTTTTAAATTGGTGAATTAATTTCCACTGTCTTCTAAAATTTTCTGTAGATTTGCCTTAAATATTTCCAGCATTAGGCATTTAGTATTTTATAATGATAATAGATCATCCAACAAAAATAAATAAGGTGCTGTCAAGTACCAAGTTTTCTTCTGCTCCTGCAGCTGCCTCAGCCTCCCAGCGCACAGCCTGAGAGCACACCCAGACAGCCCTGCGCAGTACGTAGTGCACTCAGAGTGCCCTCTAATTACAGCTTTGGACAAGGCCAGCCCTCATTCTACTAACCACTTGTGGCGGGTCAGTTGATGGCCGAGGCTCCATGATAGCTGTCTGGTTTACATCCAGATGAGTCTTTTCTCGGATGCTTGCCCAAGAAAATATTTGGTTGGGATGCTGAGAGGAAGAGGCACCTCTCTCAGTGTTCCTTTCCTTGCTCAGAAATTTGATTCTTTCTCAGAAATCCCTGAGTGGACTACTAGGGTCACTGTCAAGATGCCTACTGAGGAATCTGCCAGTGCCAGCCCACTGAGTCTCAGAGCAGTGGTTGGAGCAGACCTACCTGATTGACACGTGCCCCAGGCAGACCTGCTTACAGCATCTGAGCACCTGACCTCATGCCGAACACCTGTGAAATCCTCAACAAATGTTTGTGTAGTAAATGAATTTTGTTTAAATGTGAATGGGTTTTAAGCCTAGTACAGTGGTCTCATAGCCCATGAATAGCTTGGTTTTTGTTTTTGTTTGGTTTTTGAGACGGGGTCTCACTTTGTCACCCAGGCTGGAGTGCGGTGGTGAAATCTTGGCTCATTACAGCCTTGACCTCTGAGGTTTGGGTGATCCTCCCACCACAGCCTCCCAGGTAGCTGGGACTATGGGACAGGCGCGCACCAACATGCTTGGATAATTTTTGTGGAGATGGGGTTTTGCCATGTTCCACAGGCTGGTCTCTAATTCCTGAGCTCAAGCCATCCTCCCTCCTCAGCCTCCCAAAGTGCTGGGATTACAGGTGTGAGCCGCCGCACCTAGCCATGAATAACTTTTAAAAGAACACATTGACAGAGTACTTGAAAAGATGCTCAACATCACCAACCTTTAGGGAACTGCAAATAAAACTACAGTGATATACAACTTTACACCCATTAGGATGGCTACTGTCAGAAAAGCTTTGTTTAAAAAGTAAAAGATACCTAAATGCCCAACAAAAGGGAATTGACTAGATAGACTGGTAGTATACTCATATTTTGGAATGCAGTCTGTCGTTAATAATCTTTGCAAAGAGTAATGCCTTTGAAAATGTTCAAACTGACCATATGACCTTATTTCTGGAAGAAAAAGGGGAACTGTTTCTAAGTTAAAAATAGACACATAATTGGTTATCTCTGGGTGGTGGAGGAACGGGTGAGTTCTTTGTTTTGTTTTTACTCATCCGAATTTTCTGAATCCATAATCAACACACACTATATGATAAAAAGAAAATGATTTTTTAACTTTGTGCAAGTACTTGGGAGCCAGTGATGGATCATCCACCATAATGTGTATTCAGAACACTACTTGCTTATTTTCACCTCTCACTTCTCATCCACAACATATGCCAGGTAGCTGATGGCCCTGGTCGTCGGGATGAGGTAGTGGATACCTGTTGCCACCATGCTCGAGTTTCCATGGTGATAACATTAGCTTTCTAACCAAAATTCTATTTTGTCTTTTTTCACCAAGGTGGATCCAACCGAAGAGAAAGGGGTGCTCCACCACTCCCTCCCATCCCGAGGTGATCTTTGCCTGCTCTCCTCTACCCGAGCTCAAGAGCTGCTTCTGTTGCTATCGAAGAACTGCACACCCTCCTCCGCGCTTCTTCCCTTGTGCCCCTCTTATGGGTAGGAAGAAAGGTGGGAGGGTAAGTGGGAATATGTTTGTGTGGGGTGGGAATCGGTAAGAAATGCACCTAGCTTTTCATATTGTGTTTATTCTCCAGTCTATTGCTTGCTTCAGCTGTAGCCGGCCTGTGCTGGCTGCCTGGGTCGATGGGCTTTTGTGGAAATAGGCAGAGATGAATTGCATCTCTGCTTTCGACCAACCAAATTCAGACATTCACTGCTTATTTGCTACAGACTGTAATTATTAAAGTCCCTGAGAGCTGTTTTCTCCTTTCCTTTTTCGCATGCTTGGCCTCCTATGTCCATGAACCACAAACCACCTAAGCAAGTTGCTGAGTTTCACAGGAAACTTTTACAGTCACAGGATGTCCAACCTTCAGCAGTCTGAGCTCGGCTCTAGGACAGAGCTGTCCGATAGAAATATAATGTGAGCCCCAGATGCAATTTTTAAATTTCTAGTATATTTTAAACAAGTGAAGTTAATATTTTATTTAACCCTAGACATCCAAAATATTTCAACCTGTAATCAACATAAAAATTTTAATGAGATATTTTATATTCTTTCTTGGTACTAAATCTTCAAAATCCAGAGTATATTTTATACTTACAGCACATCTCCATTCAGACTAGTCACATTTTTAAGTGCTCAGTAGCCACATGTGGCTGGTGGCTACCGTATTAGCACGAGTCTGGAAGATGGAAGCTAGTGCAGAAACCTCTTGTTTCAAAAACAAAAAAAGGCAAGATGAGCTTGAGCGATTCAAGAGGCAACTAAAAATAAAATTAGGACCCAGCACCTTGTTTAACAGACAGTTCGACCTTCGATTTTGCTCCCTTATTTTCTCTCTTCCCTTAATATCTGTATACAAGTGTTGCTTCACGGTACCAAGGTCAAAACTGATGGAGTACAGTTTACTAAGGTCATGTGGAATAAAGCCATTGGAAAGAAACAGAAAGCCTGTCAGGGCTTCCGGGCTCAGAACCAGCTGGCCCACACGCTCACTTGTCAGTTGGACTTGTGCCTTGTGAATTGGAAGCAGCTTTTGTTCCTCTCCGGCTGAGCAAGCTCCTGAGGCTGGGAGAGACTAGGAAGGTTTGGTAGGAGGGGAAGAAAGTCAGGGAAAGGTATCAAATCAGAAACATGGAAGAGGGAACAGATTTGAGTTGGTGGGCAAAACTCTAAAAATCTAAATCTGATGCTTACGTAAGGGTGGAGCAAATTAGGGAGATTGCTAGTGGAATTCCTGGTAGAAATTGGAGGGAATCTGTTTTGCATTATTTGTCTAGGATCTATGCAAGTACATCTCCACTAAAGGATCATAGGGAAGGGCCAGCCTTGCCTTTTTTTATATGATTTTGTTTACACTTTTTCTGAGATTTTAAATCTAGCTATAGAGTAGGGGAAAAAATATTTCCACTTAGATATTTTATATGGTTATGTTTAAAATTACCGTTACTTGTTTTTAAAAACACATGACCACATATGTATATGTATATCTACCTAAACATTGTATCATGGTTTCAGTGTGTTATTCATGTATTACTGGGAGATGCTAACAAGAAACCAACCCAAAGAAAATCCTGAAAGATGCATTTCTATTTATAAAATAAATGTTTCATTTATATAAAAGAAAAAGAACTTAAGAGTTCTAATAAATGGGATGTCTAATAAATTATGAAGTTACTGATTTGAATATATTATATTTTTATAACTTCCTGGCCAAAGTCCTAGATTTAGTACATTAGAGAATGTGTTTCCTCTCTGCTTTACCATTCATCTGTCTTCCATACAGTCATTTGGGCTTTTTACTCAAAGAGAGTCAAGAAATAGTAAGGTGTAACAAGCTTGGCCAAGTGTTGGTTTAAAAAAAATTTTTAATCTCTAGCATTTTGGTAATTTAGCAGCATCATTTGTTTGGAATTCTTTGATCTGATTTCAACAGTGAAAAACATCCTTATGATAAAGCCAAATGACCCACTTCACAAAAGATGGCGTTTTCCCTTCCTAGAAACTATGGCAAAGAAAAGTCTGACCCAAAGAAAGTGGGTCTGAATTTTATAAGTGGTAGTAAGAATTGGACAATTCCTTTATATATCTCAACTTTGCCGGTACCATTCTAAATCTGAAACAGAGTCAGAGCCCAAAGTTGCCATTCGTCTGGAATAGAGATGTTTTAGTCTGTATTTTTTAAGTGAATGTTTCTTTAATACACCTACACCCTTTCTTTTAAAGTTTGCAACCTAGTTGCATCTAAAACTTTGAATAAGTTCTGTGGTAAAATCTTAAACTATGGAAAATCACAAAAATGAATATTTTCTTCCCTGAAATCAGAGCTTACATGTGTGTTTTTTCCATAAAATTTCCAGATAAATGTATTCAATATGTAATACGGTATTTTAACATTCACCTATTATTTTATATTGAAATGTATTGCAGTATTAAAACTCAGTGTTCAGTATTTATTTCACTATGCATTTTATTTAGTAAAAGCCAAGAAAAATGTTTAATAATCCAATGGTGCCTTACTTTGTGATTTAAAAGAAATCAAGTTTTTTTATGTCTAAGTAGCAGATTGTTTGCATATTTGTAAAAACTGTTAGGTCTTTATATTTTAAATTGTAATACAAGTTTTGTTTATTTTAGTAGCAGAAATGGGATGATTGTTAAAGTTCCCAAAAAAAATGTTGGCATGAAATTAATTTTTCCCTCCTTATAGTCAAGAACTCTAGAGGAAGAAAAAAAAATTTTCATACCATGCACTATGTAAACAGACACATTTTGGTATCTGTGTCATCAGGATAATGTAAATGGTAGCATAGAGACTACCCTAGACATCTGGATCTTTGTAAGTTAGCCAGACAATAAATAAAAGCAGAATGATATGGTGTCAACTGGTGGTTTTTCTTTTAAATACTGCTTATGTAAATATAAACCAAAAAAAAAAAAAAAAAAAACCACAAGTATCTGTTTTCTGTTTTATACTGTGGAAAAGAAAGACAAAAAAAAAAAGGTTTGTATGAGTAAGTAAATATTCATTGCACCTACTTGCTAATCCCATCTTTTCTGAGAATCTGCATCTTAGTCAAAATCTATTTATTTGAGGTAGATGTTTCCACTTAGGAGGTAAAGATGGATGGTAGAAGCGAAGGAAGATGAAATTACAAAGACTGGCATGGTTGCTGATAAATACAGGAAAGGCCAATGGGAATTTAGGAGCCTGATAATAATGTTCTTAATTATCTGCTGTGTGTGTATATACAGATCTCAATATAGAAGAATGGTTAAGAGCCTAGGAAGACCTGGCTCCATGTCTTACTTGCAAGTCACTTCATTAAACCTGTTTCCTTACCTATAAGGTAAGGAACTATCTTATAGCATTAATATATGCATTAAATGAGATAATGTACTCAATATTTAGCCTTAGTGTAAGCACACAATAAGGAGTAGCCACTATTAGTGTGAGATAGGAAACAAATATTTATATAATGATCCTAAATTAATTGGAGCCAAATCCACTAGAAGGGAATTTACTAGTATACTTTTATAGGAAAGGAGCTCTAGCTCCTAGATTGAAAAAATATCCATATCAGAAATGCAAAGCAACCTCTACACAAGGGTCACCTCACTTACTGTCCTCCCTGTACCCCCAGGCCTGGAAAATGAAATTTTACAGTGCTTCAGTCATCAAAGAAGTATTATTAGGTTCAATGTGAAATAACAGAAATTAAGAGCCCAAAAGAACCTCACAGATAGGGTAACCTTAGAATGTATGATCCATAATGGAACATTTTTGAGAGTGGAAGGGGTGCTAATAGTTGCAGTGGCACAACAGGTATAAGTCTGGGTTGCCTTGGAAGATTGGGCCATGTGATCACCCCACTCAGAGGTCATCCAGTCTAACCATCTGTGCTCACAGCTGGGTAATTTAAGGCCCCAAATGATGCACTGATGATGGACAAGCAGTGCGACTTCTCACTGTGCTGTCCCATCTTCATAGTCCTTACTGCCTCTCTCTGTCACTGTTTCATGTGTCTTTCACATTGGCTGGAAGGAAAAGGCCAAGTGAGAGTTTACAGCGTCAGAGCAGATGCTGTGCACTCACAAACCTGCATTTGGATTCTGGATCTGCCACTTGCTCCCTGCGAGGCCATAGACAAGTTATTTCAGTCCTCTGATTTCTAGCTTCCTTGACTACAAAATGGCTACAAAGCTTAAATAACACACACCCAGAAGCTTTGTAGGTGGTTCATTGAAAAAATATATTTTTTAAAATAAGTAAATATGCAAACACCAAACAAGATACCTGGCATACGTTAGGTACTCAGTGAAAATTAATTCCATTTCATTTTTTAATCCTTTTGCCATCAAACCTAGGCCATATTCATGACGGAATTCTCAAACGCAGCCAAAGAAGTCTAACAAAATGCAGTTACAGAATCTTTAGAAAAAAAAATTGCTTTCAAGTCTGGCCTCATTGGTTCAAAGTGGAACTATTTATTTGATTCACCCACTCAATAAATTTTTATCGAGCCCTTACTGTTAACCAGCGTCACCACAAATGACCTATTCATAACTGGATCCCCACCACGACTGTAGTGGTCAAGTGATTTCTGAGTGGCAGTTAAGGAGGCCAACACCCATTCCAAACAGGCATGGACGCAACTTCAGCCACCTATGCCACAGAGGGCTTGCTACTAGGGGTGAAGGCACGTATTTCATATGTTCTTACCCCCTTAAGTAATTTATTTGCTTCCTTTTTTTCTAATCTCAATGTCACGGTAAATAACACTAGTTTTTAAAAAGTTGTTAAACCTACAGGAACCTTGAAAAAAAAAACAATATTTGGAAAGATTTTTGAGGACCAATAAGTTACACCTTTTGGGTTCAGATTAATTTGAAAGGTAAATTCAAGGATTCCAAGTTCCCTAAACATTCCAACTAATTGAAGGCTCCCTGGGCACCTAATAGTCTCCGGTTCCCTTCTCCCTTGTCTTCCCCACAGCCTCACTTCCCTCCTGCCTGAACACATGGCATTTAATGTCTATGTCTGGACTTACATTTAGCATGTATGTGTCTCTCTTACTGATAAATGTTTAGAAATGTCCCATCCATCAACATTATAGCACAAATAACTTTGTCTTAAAATATGGCTTCCATTATTATAGAGGTCCACTTACAGGAAGCTAATTCAGCTCAAGCTTTGGGATCCCCCACTTGCAAGGGGGGTTGGCTTCTGTTTTATTATTTTTTTTATTTTAGAGGGTCTCACTGTCTCACCGAGGCTGGAGTACAGTGGCATGATCACAGTTCACTGCAGCCTCAGATTCCTGACCTCAAGCAATCTTCCTGCCTCAGCCTCCTGAGTCACTGGGACTGACTACAAGTCGCAACCATGCCTGGCTAATTTAAATTTTTTTTTTTTTTTTATAAAGAGGAGTAATCTCACCATATTGCACAGGCTCGTCTCAAATTCCTGGCCTCAAGCGTCTCCTACCTCAGCCTCCTAAAGTGCAAGGTGTGAGACACTGTGCCTGGCTGGGCTTCTAGTTAAGTACTCATTTTCATATCTGGTTTTTTATTTGTGATTTTATATTATTTTTCTTAAATAGGACACATTATATTGTCTAAAGCTTCAGACCTCACAAAACCTGGACCAGCCCTGGCAATTCTGCCTTGCTCAGCTTCTGGTGGAGAACTCAACCAAAGTGAATGTCTTAAAAACATTAAGCCATCAGCTTCCCGTGAGTGATCAGATATAAGACAGCCAAAGTGTTTGCCTCCTTTGTCCTCCCTGAGTGACCTGTAAATGTCTCTAAAATAATGTGGTCATTGCATTGCCGACATTGCATTAGAGTCAAAAGCCCCAGAACGTGCCCTATCTAGGAAAATAATTTGAACTTTGAGGTACCTAGAAAACAAGCCCAGCTGTTATTAGACGTTGAGCTCAAATTCAGCTTAAGTTTTGGCCAGGAAGATGCTTGCCAGAACACCTGGAATATCCATCATGGACTTAACATAAATACATTTTAGTCATAGGGGTTCCCACCCTTTTCCTGTTTTCTGTCTGCCTTGGTAAGTTAAAGGTCACCCATCAAAATGCTATCTATTTCAGATCAGTTTCAAAAACAAATAGCAGCAAATAATTGGGAAAGCCTACATGATTTAATGTATTATGTATACTCTGATATTTATTTGTACACTTACTTATTCAAATCATCAACAAACAGTGGTTGAGGAACTACAGTTTACTAGGCACTAGCAATATAAAGACATACATGATACAACAGGAAGTTTTTAAGTACTAGTCCCAGAACCAAGTATGAGATTAAATTCTAGATCTAACAGAAACTTCAGCCAGTATGTACAACCCAACCCCATCCTACCACTGGTTCTGGAATGCTCTTCACCATGGACGTAGGGCTGTTTGGTTAGCTGTGTGCACGCAAGGAAAATTCCTGCTTATGCTTGCTCCTTCGAGATTTACTCTTGGAGCAAAAGCATGGACAGTCCCAAAGGAGGCCACCATGGGGAAAATGAAAAACATGTAACACAATAATGAAAACAGTAATTGTATACCATGAAGACACGCTACCATGGCCAGGCACAGTGGCTGCCACCTGTATTCCCAAGACTTTGGGAGGCTGAGGTGGGACGATGGCTTGAACTCAGGAATTCAGGACCAGCCTGGACAACATAGCCAGAACCTGTCTCAAATATATTTTTTAAATTAGCTGGGCATAATGGCATGTGCCGGTAGTCCTAGCTACTCCGGGGGCTGAAGCAGGAGGATCACTTGAGTCCACGAGTTGGAGGTTGCAATGAGTTATGATTCTGCCACTGCACTGGGTGCCTGAGACCCCATCTCTTAAAACAATAAAAAATTTTTAAAAAGAAGACATTCTGCCTAATTTATATATCTAAATAACAACGCATATATGGTCTTTCTTTTTCATATAACCAGCATCAATTATTGATTCCCAACTATGTACTTTACAATTTGAGCTAGGCCCTTTACAAATATTATTGCCAATCTTTGTGTCTTTACACATAGAGAAATCAAAGCCTGAGTGGATTAGAAATTCGCATCAAGCCACTTGCCTGGAGCAGATTGAGAATTCAAACTCAAAGCTCCCGGATCGAATTTGAATGAGGAGTCAGATCATTGTCAACTTTTCATTTGTCAGTTTAAAAAAATACCACATTTCATATCAATAAGAACCTTTTAATGAGCCAACACAATGGAAGACCTCATTTGAGAATGAGATAGTTGACTCAACTGAGTAAACATAGCATCGTGGAAAGCTCCATTGTCCTCACTTTCCTCATTGGGCTGGGGACTGGCTCTGCATTTTCCACCTGGGGCACACTGCTTCTTGGATGTCATCTAACTTCTTTTGGTTCTTTGCAGTTTAGGGGGTGGTTATAATCCCTCCCTTGAAGTTTACATAAGTTTGCTTTTCAGTCCATCTTATCAGATACCTGCTACCTTTTAGGTGATCTCAAAGGAGCCAATAAAATTCAGATGTTATTTCTTTAAGCAGTTATAGGTTTCGGGAAATTCAGAATCGAACTGCCGTGTGCCTAGTTAATTTGCTTTCCTGTGAATCTCTATTCCTTTGTACTGTTCATTATTTATAGGATATTTCTACCATTCCCATCATAAATGTGTAGTATTGAATTTCTTTTTCACTCTCCTTGGAGCTGGAAAAGTCATGTGGCTCTTTTAAATACCAAATAATAGGATTTGCTTTTCGGTAAGAGCCGGAAGTAAACCTTTTGTTCTTTGCCTCAGTCATACTACTTAACACTCAGTAGAGCAAAAAGAGTCATATTCAACAAAATTGACAAAAAGTGGCTCCACGGTTTTCAGGCATTTTTACATACCTTATGTCATTTGTACGTCACAGCAGCCCTCAGAAGGAGAAAGGGGGAGGAAACTGCTCCCCATGTCGCAGGTGCAGGGCCAAGGCCTGAGAGAGGAAGTAACTTAATCAAGGCCCCACAGCTGTTGGGCTTACTGGCCAAGACTAAACTCCTCTCTGACTCTTTCCGTCACATTCTTTTCGTTGCATTTTTGTCCTGATTGTCTTCATTTATTTGACAAATATTATTGAGCATCTTCGCACAACAGAGATGGCTGGGGATATGCAGGTCAGTACCGCAGAATGCCTGTATCTCTGGAAGCCTGTGGTCTTTGGGCAGGGCTGAGGCAAGAACATGAGGAACTCTAGACCTAGGCAGGGACATTAATTGTTATTCAAAGGCCAGATACCATGCATCAGGAGCATCCAAAGAAGGTACAACTCCTGTGAAAGGGGCTGAGCCTCACTGCTTCACCCTCACAGGCACTGCCCTCCCCCTCTGGTTTAGACTTGCAGTGTCTCTCAGAAGGAAAGACTCACCTGCAGTGCTTGCTAAATGCAGATTCCCGGGGTCCAGCTCAGACCTACCAAAATAAGAATCTCTTGGAGCCCAGGAAATTTGTATTTGTAACAAATTTCAAGGTCATTCGGATTCACCTCCAGATTTCAGAAGCACCACTTCAAAGATTTTGCCCTTGCACTAGGTCCTTTAAGACAATGTGTTCATAAGCCTGGAACCTGGACTAAACAATCAAACAGACAAAAAGAATGCATTCAAATATATAGAATATACAAAGTAATGTGGATAACTCCATCTCCTTAGATGATGGAGCCCATGTCCACTTATTTTTTTATTTTTATTTATTTATTTTTTTGAGACAGTCTCACTTTGTCACCCAGGCTGGAGTGCAATGACACAATCTAGGCTCACTGCAACCTCCACCTCCTGGGTTCAAGCCGTTCTCCTGCCTCAGCCTCCCAAGTAGCTGAGATGACAAGCACATGCCACCACACCTGCCTAATTTTTTATTTTTAGTAGAAGCAGGGTTTCACCATGTTGGGCAGGCTGGGCTTGAACGCCTGACCACAAGTTATCCACTCACCTTGGCCTCCCAAAGTGCTGGGATTACAGGTGTGAGCCACTGAAACCAGCCAAGCCTGCATAAATTAAAATTAAAAAGAATATATGAAACAATATAAAGATTAAATCAGGATGCTATTCACTTTTGTCACACTGACTCACTTCAGTTCACACTGTCCCATGTGTGCTGACTCATTAGAATGCTGTGGTCTCAAATATGCGTTCCTTCCAAAATTTTTCTATCAGGTAAACCTTGTGGACATTGTGCTAAGTGAAATAAGCCATTCAAGAAAAGACAAATGCTGAATTATTCCTTTTTTTTTTTTTTTTTTTTGTAACAGAGATGGGGATCTCACTGTGTTGCTCGACTGGTCTCAGACTCCTGGGCTCAAGCAATCCTCCTGCCTCGGCCTCCCAAAATGCAGGCATGAGCCACTGCACCTGCCTGGATGATTTCATTTTTATGAGCTATCTAAAGCAATCGAATTCATAGAAACAGAAAGTAGAATGCTGGTTGCCAGGGGCTAAGGGTAGGGGGAAGTGGGAGTTGTTTCAAAGGTATAGTGTCAGTTTTACAAGATTAAAAAGTTTGGAGATCTGCTTCACAACAGAATGAATATACTTAACACTATTGATCATACACTTACAAAGAGTTAAGAAGGTGAGTTTTGTTATGTTTTTACCACAGTAAAAATTACCTCTATATTGGCCAGTCTTGGTGGCTCACGCCTATAATCCCAGCACTTTGGGAGGCCGAGGCAGGCGGACCACCTGAGGTCGGGAGTTTGAGACCAGCCCGACCAACATGCAGAAACCCCATCGCTATTAAAAAAAAAAAAAAAAAAAAAAAAAAAATTATCTCTAGGTGGCTCACACCTGTAATCCCAGCACTTTGGGAGGCCAAAGTGGGTGGATCATGAGGTCAGGGGATCGAGACCATCCTGGCCAACATGGTGAAACCCCATCTCTACTAAAAATATTTAAAAAAATTAGTTGGGTGTGGTGGCGCACGCCTGTAGTCCCAACTACTCGGGAGGCTAAGGCAGGAGAATTGCTGGAACCCGGGAGGCAGAGATTGCAGTGAGCCGAGATTACACCATGGCACTACAGCCTGGGCAACAGTGTGAGACTCTGTCCCAAAAAAAAAAAAAAAAAAATTACCTCTATATCTATCTGTCACCAAATTCTGATGACAATTTTCCATCATGCTACATGCTACCCTATCCTCTCTGCCAAAGAAAACTCCTACGACGACAGCACTGTGTAGTCCTGGCTGGGAAGTATCAGCACTCAGTACTGAGCATATGTTCTATGTTCTTTCAGTGTGTTTGCAATGTGTGGCCCCTCTGCATCCACATTCTGGTGAGTTCTAGTAAACAATTTTGGCCCATTGTGCTATCAAATGGTAAATAGAGTGGCTTCTGCCATAAAGAAAAATAGAAGAGTATCATGGTAGATGTTAAAAATGTTTAAGCACACTTTCGGAGGCCGAGGCAGGCAGATCACAAGGTCAGGAGTTCAAGACCAGCCTGGACGACATGGTGAAACCCCATCTCTACTAAAAATACAAATTAGCCAGGTGTGGTGGCACATACCTATAATCCTAGCTACTCAGGAGGAGAATTGTTTGAACCCGAGGCAGAAGTTGCAGTGAACACTCCAGCTGGGCAACAGAGCAAGACTCTCTCTGGAAAAAAAAAAAAAAAAAAGCTTAAGCAGCTCAAGATGATGTCAAAGAAATGAAGTCTCAGTGATAGAGGGGAAGCACCAACAAGGACTCAGGATGGTGGAAGCCCTCACATGACAGGGAGTATCACAAACATCCCTCCTGCCAGGGAGGTTAGACAAACAATCATGACTGGCAATGGGGAGACACTATGGCCTGGGGCACACTGTGACCTCAGGAGATATAAAGAGAAAACCCACTAGAGAGGAAACTGGACTCAGAGACTTGGCCAAAACAGGCTGTTCACTTGGCCCCTTTCCGGGAACACATGCCCCCTCCAGCTAACCGGAAACGCCTTCAGCATTGCTGGGATTGCAGCCTCCACACTTACCAGTGTTTCACTTTAGCGAGAGGAGAATGAGTTACAAGGCTCTGAAGCAGAGATTCTCACACCTCATCATACCTCCTGGAAGGCTTGTTAACAGAGTCCAGGAGGCCTGTGCCCACTGCTAGTGATTCGGATTCAAAAGATCTGGGGTAAGGCCTGAGAATTTGCATTTCCAACAGGTTTTTGAGTAATGCTTGATGTTGCTGGTTCTCAGACCACACTTGGAATAGCTCTGCTCACTATCACAATGAAACAGTCTATTTGTATTAAATTATTATGTATGTATAACATCTAACCAAAATACATTGCCCATAATTTTTTTTTTTTTTTGAGACAGAGTTTCACTCTTGTTGCCCAGTCTGGAGTGCAGTGACATGATCATGGCTCACTGCAACCTCTATCTCCCGGATTCAAGCGATTCTTCTGCCTCAGCCTCCTGAGTAGCTGGGATTACAGGCATGTGCCACCACGCCCAGCTAATTTTGTATTTTTAGTAGAGACGGGGTTTCACTGTGTTGGTCAGGCTGGTCTTGAACTCCTGACCTCATGATCTGCCTGCCTTTGCCTCCCAAAATGCTGGGATTACAGGCATGAGCCACCTTGCCCAGCCACATTGTCCATAATTTGCATTATAGTGCCAGGCTTGGTGGCTCATGTCTGTAATCCCAGAACTTTGGGAGGCTGAGGTGGGCGGATCACAAGGTCAGGAGTTTGAGAGCAGCCTGGCCAACATGGTGAAACCCCATCTGTACTAAAAATACAAAAATTAGCTGGGCACGATGGCTAGTGCCTGTAATCCTGCTACTCAGGAGGCTGAGGCAGGAGAATCATTTGAACCCGGGAGGTGGAGTTTGTAGTGAGCCAAGATCGCACCATTGCACTTCAGCCTGGGTGACAGTGTGAGACTAAGTCTCAAAAATTAATAATGGCCAGGTGACTCACGCCTGTAATCCCAGCACTTTGAGAGGCAGAGACGGGTGGATCACAAGATCAGAAGATCGAGACCATCCTGGCCAACATGGTGAAACCCCATCTCTACTAAAAATACAAAAATTACCTGGACATGGTGCACATGCCTGTAATCCCAGCCACTCAGGAGGCTAAGGCAGAGGAATTGCTTGAACCAGGGAGGCATAGGTTGCAGTGAGCCAAGATCGCACCACTGCACTCCAGCCTGGCAATGGAGCAAGACTCCATCTCAAATAATAATAGTAATAATAATAATTTGCATTATTGTTGAAGAAACTTAGCTGAAAAAAGGAGAAAACTAGTTAATATGGTAGTGTACCAAGAACATAATAATGACTTACAATTCCCTAAAACTCTCTTTGATCAGTAATCATATCTACAGCTTTCTGTTGTTGTTCTCCCCTTGCCCACATATCATGGGGGTTGGGGTGGAATCCAAATGTTAATAAATGTTAATTATGGATTTTTAAAAATCAAACCAAAACAGCAAAAATCATGAAAAAAGTAATTCGTGAAAGCTGACAAGCTTTCACCTTAATCATCTCAAGGTTAAATAATGATCAGAATTCTTTTAGTTGAAGCACTTATGTTGCATCTTGATGTTTGACTATCGTATAAATATAACTGTGCTATTAGGCTCTATTTTTCATTGCAGATGAAATTGATGCATCTTTGTGTGGTGCAGTTTGACATAGTAAGATTGTTACTCTCTAGGTAGGATATTCATAAAAATGTAATTATCGTCATCAGAACAGTCTTTAAACTCATGAGTAGAGACAGCCAGATTCATGATTGCCAGTTCTCAATCACTTCCCGTATAATAAAGAAACTTCTTAAAGCAAGCCTTGGAAATCAATTAATGTCTTACAGAGGGAATCTATTCTTTTTTTTTTTTTTTGAGACAGAGTCTCACTCTGTCATCCAGGCTGGAATGCAATAGCGCGATCTCGGCTTACTGCAAGCTCTGCCTTCCAGGTTCAAGCGATTCTCTTGCCTCAGCCTCCTGAGTAGCTCGGATTACAGGCGCGTGCCACCACACCCAGCTAATTTTTGTATTTTTAGTAGAGACAGGGTTTCAACATCTTGGCCAGCCTGGTCTTGAACTCCTGACCTTGTGATCCACCTGCCTTGGCCTCCCAAAGTGCTGGGATTACAGCATGAGCCACCGTGCCTGGCCACAGGGAATCTATTCATCAAACAACAAAATGTGCTGGGAGATGGCGATGGGAAGTCAAGCTGCCCTCCTCTGCCTGACTTTGGACAGGGTTGGACAGAGACTTAACGTATTTCATTTGGTTTCCTCACCAGTAGGTTTTTCTTTGTTTTCTTGTGTGTGTTTTTAATTTTTATTCTTAAACAATATGTACCACCAAGAGGTTTAATAGCAGTACAGTTTGCTGGAAGAGTGCTTTGAAAAGAGATCATAGCAAGACCACCTTCAGTGTAAATCAGAAATGGTTACTGACTGTAATACATTTATCATGGTTCTTTTTCTTTCTTTCTTTCTTTCTTTTGGACCAAAGCCAAGAGACAGCAGCCCGGTACGCCCTGGGTTCTCCTCTCATTTTATTTCTTGAGTTCATAACCTGCTGGAGGAACAGTCCGGCAGTTGCTTCCCAGGCACTGTGGCAGCTGAGCAAAACACAGCAAGTGCTATCAGCAGGATTCAGCCCCTGGTTAGTGGAGTGCCCAGTTCTCTTAACGTCCCAATCACTGGTTTAGTAGCATGCATGGTAAACTTAGGAATACCAGAAGCAATCACATTTCAGTGGGTTAGAGAAATAAAAGGGAAAACGTGAAATCAGCAGATTTTTGGATTTGAAGAAAACCATCTATTCAAATGAGAAAGCAACCTTGTTTTTGATTCCCGCTGTCCTTTTCAGATTCCTCGATAGGGGAAAGTACTTCCCTTGCCCCAAAATGAAAATCTGCATCAACTTACAACTGGTTTTTATCACTCTTAATTAATAAACAGTCCTATAGCCATTCTAAGCCTCCAACACTCTCCATTGAGAAGTTAGAATATCTAGTTTTGTGTCACAATCAATCCTTTTTTTTTTTTTTTTGAGAGGGAGTCTCTGTCACCCAGGGTGGAGTGCAGTGGCACAATCTCAACTCACTGCAACCTCCGCCTCCTTGTTCAAGCCTCCCAAGTAGCTGGGACTACAGGCACGCGCCACCACACCCAGCTAATTTTTTGTATTTTTAGTAGCGAAGGGGTTTCACCATGTTAGCCAGGATGGTCTCAATTTCCTGACCTCGTGATCCGCCTGCCTCGGCCTCCCAATGTGCAGGGATTACAGGTGTGAGCCACCACGCCCAGCCCATAATCAATTATTAAAATCAGATTTTAAGTTGAAACTTCTCCCTTCACCTGTGTGGGGCCTTCTGCAGCCAGGGAGCCAGGTAAAGGGAGGCGGGGGGCATCTTTTCTGGTCCTCCATCTACTGTTACCAGCTCTCTACCCCTATTTTACAACCAGGATTTGTTCCAGGCTCAAAGCAGGAAGAGGGAGGAGGAGACAGATGGGGAGAAAAGCTCTTAATTAATTGGTTGTCTCATGAGGCAGATTCTTTCTTTCTGGGCTAGGCTGTGATTCTTTTTCTTTCTTCTTTCTTTTTTTTTATTTGAGACGGAGTTTCGCTCTTGTTGCCCAGGCTGGAGTGCAATGGCCAGATCTCTGCTCACCACAGCCTCCGCCTCCCAGGTTCAAGTGATTATCCTGCCTCAGCCCCCTGAGTAGCTGGGATTACAGGCATGTGCCACCACGCCCCGCTAATTTTTTTGTATTTTTAGTAGAGACAGGGTTTCTCCATGTTGGTCAGGCTGGTCTCGAACTCCCGACCTCAGGTGATTCGCCCACCTCGGTCTCCCAAAGTGCTGGCATTACAGGCGTGAGCAACCGCACCCAGACTTGGGCTGTGATATTTAAAGTTATCTCTCCCTTGTGTGATGCTCTCATGGGGTCTTCAGAGACACCATGGCCTCCATGGCTGGGCCTCTCGCCTGAGGTTGCCTTGATCTGCCTCAAAACTCCGTTTCTCCCTGCTCAAGCCTGAGAATCCCTCTAGGTGGCCCTGCTGGACGGGAGCTAAGCCTTCTGTCTCTTTCTCCCTTTCTCTCCCAACTAACCCAGGCCCATGTGTTTTCTTGGAGGGAGCCAAACACTAGTCCCCAGCACCGGGCAGGGATGGGGCCAAGCCCTGAAGGAAGCCCCTTCGGCTGAGGGTAGAGGGTTGGGAGGGGCTTTCAGCTGGTCCTGACTTTTTATTATGGAGAATGGCTCTTCCCAGGTCTGGGGGCTCGGTCACCGTAGGGAGTCCTGCACCAGCTCTGACACTCTCAGCTTTTCCTTGGCCGCTGAAAGAGCTGGGCCCGTCCTCCCCTCTCTGCACTCCCCTCCGCCCCTTGCCCGTGTGGTCCTGCCCAGGCCCAGCTCAGGTCAGCCTAAACCAGGTCCTGCCCTCCAGCTTGGCCCCTCCGTCGTGAGGTGGCGTTTGAGTCCCTCTGCTACCTTTCTTTTTGTTTTTCAGGCCGGGCGCGTTGGCTCAGGCGTGTAATCCCAGCATTTGGGGAGCCAAATCGGGAGGATCACGAGGTCAGGAGTTTGACTTGGTGAAACCCCGGTCTCTACTAAAAATACAAAAATAGCCGGGGGCGATGGCAGCTACTCGGGAGCCTGAGGCAGGAGAATGGCTTGAACCCGGGAGGCGGAGGTTGCAGTGAGCCAAGATTGCACCACTGCATTCCAGCCTGGGCGACAGAGCAGAGAGCAAGGCTGTCTCAAAAAAAAAAAAAAAAAAAATCCTTTCATTTTGTTTTTCAACGTGTGCAGGACCTGGAGAGGGAGGCGAGATGTTATTTATTGGGGCCCCTCAGAACCCCAACATCGGCTTACCTCGAAGGTAGGCAGAGAAGAGTGATGTCTTGTTGCCACTTTTGGGATTACCCCTTCGAAGACTGCTTATCTCTTTAATGGCACCTGTCTTTAGCTTGTCATATGTATTTTACCCTGGTGTCTTGGTGAAAGCTTCTTATGTAATACTCTGAAAAGTGTCTTATGGGAAATAAAGCTTTGAGAATTTTCTTGAGAAGTAACTGATTATAGCAACTACATGAGGACACATATTTAACCGTGAAATGAAGATATTTTAGTTAACATTTTGAAATATTTCAGGGGATAAATGACTTTCTAGGAGACTCATTTTTTTTCTTGGCTTTGCACAGACTAGTAAATCACCCCATTTTGCTCAACCCTAATTTCATCATTTGCACAATGAAAGGTTTAGCCTAAATAATCTGTCAGGTCCCTTTCCAGCTTGTACCATGAATCTGTGAGACCTGGAAAGGAAGTGGGAGAACATTTCTGTTGTGAGGAAGGCAAGGCTGGGGATGTGGGGGTGAAGGTTGAAGATGCGGGACCCTCATGACATTGGAGAACGTGGCCCTTCCTCCGCCTGCTCAGCCAAAAACGCTACTGAGGGCAGATGTTTGTACGCCGAGGTATTTGGGTGCATACAATTTAACCCTTGCCCTGATAAACTTACAAGTATGAAGGAGAAGCTAGACTGTTCACAAATTGCTAAAACAAAAGATGATGCTATATTTACCCAACAAATCTACTATTCTGTGCATAAAACATTTCAGTAGTGGATGGACTTGGTGGCTCACATTTGTAATCCTAGCACTTTGGGAGGCTGAGGCGGGTGGACCACGAGGTCAGGAGTTCAAGACCAGCCTGGCCAACACAGTGAAACCCCATGTCTACTAAAAATACAAAAAAATTAGCTGGGTGTAGTGGTGGGCGCCTGTAATCCCAGCTACTCAGGAGGCTGAGGTAGGAGAATTGCTTGAACTCAGGAGGCAGAGGTTGCAGTGAGCCAAGATTGTGCCACTGCACTCCAGCCTGGGTGACAGAGCTAGACTCTATCTCAAAAAAAGAAAAAAGCTGTGGAAGTATCACTGGAATTGTGTGTGCGCTGCTGTGAGTTCAGTGGCCTCGCAGAGCACCGTGGTTCCATGTGGAGGAGAGACCTTAACAGGTTCCATGATCAGGACAGATTGAAAGAACAATAGTGAATGCCCCCACAGCCTTGGCCCGTGCTACCAAAGGCAAAACCAAAAGACATTTGAATTGGGAAAATCATGGTGATGCTGGTCTCTTGTTTTCTTTCTTTTATTATTTTTATTTTAAGACATGATGATCAGTCAGGGTTCATGCTGTTTACAGTTTGACTACTTCATAGAAAAATGTGTCTATAAAACACCTGGTGGCTGTAAAAAGGCTTGGGTAGGGCCCAGAAATCCAGTTACATGTATGCTATTTATTCAGCTGTCCCGAGTCTTTATACACCCAACGAGTGTCTGTCCTCGCCTAAATTTTATTTCTAATATTCTTGTTACATAGTCAGGTTAAAGAAACGAAACCAAAAAAAAAAAAAAAAAAAAAAAAAAATTGGAAAAATAAAACCCCCCCCCCCCCCAAAAAACAAAAAAAAAAAAAAAAAAAAAAAAAAATCGGGAAAATCAAAGCCCTGCCTCCTTGAAAAATTATGCTCAAATACAAATATTGTTCATGGCATTTCAGGCATGCTTTGACACTCCGAACCGGAAAGATGCTTGCAAATGCATGGATCTGGTGTGGCACACGCATTGGATCTACGTGAAAGTTATCTGTAAAAGCAAGTCTGCACACATCCCCTCAGCACCTCTGGTGTATCTGGCTCAGGGAGTAAGTACCATAGAAGATACCTACGATTCTGATATGTTCTGTGCCCTGGTCACCCAAGCCGCAGTGTCAGAGCAGACAGTGAACCCACTGCCTGTCCCACCACTCGTGACAGCAAGCCTGCCCCCAGGGAGCTTTGAAGTTGCTCTTTGCTTGTATCTAATCTCAAAAGCTGAACCCTAACCCTGCCTTCCACCCTCCAGTGACTTTTCCAAGACAAGTATGTTCAACTGCTTGAATGCATCACTTCTTGCATCTTTAAAGGCTTTGAACTTTATTGTGATAATGGACGTTTAAATCACTTGGAATACCAATTAGCTAGGTAGCTTTACAAAGGGAGCCAGGCTCCTGCCATACTTTGTCTAATTTTAATGTATTGACGAAATGGAATTTCACCTAGGCATGATACCTAAAGAGAGGGTATTTCTACTGAAGACACACTGGGAATTTTGCTTCTTGAAGAAAGAGAAATGCCACAATCTAGTGTGATATCCAAAACACGAAGTTTAAGTGTGGAAAATCTCCAAGTGGGTGGAGAAGTTGGGAGGCGTTTTGCTGTGGTTACGGTGATCATACTTTCCTAATCAGACACCAGGGCAGATGGGCTGACCCATGGTCTGATCACAGGACAGGTTATTAGAAATCCACGGTATTTGATTGCCATCTTCATGGTGAATGAAGCCAGCCAGCGCCAGCAGCTGTGCAGAGTGAAAGTCTTTAACAATGAGTCTCTGTGAGTGGAGAGACCCAGCAGAGCGGGTGGGAAAGCTGCTTAGGCCACTCCCAAGCCGCAGCTTCCTCACACAACACAAAGAAGGGTTGTTACCAGGGGCTTCCTGGAACCGGTTGCTGTCACCACCTTGTTGTCTGCAAGGGGAAAGGTGCAACCTACTGACCAGTAAAACAATGATGTCTTGCTTCCATACAACACAATGTGGGAATGCAAAATCCAAGAAGCAGGAGCAAGGGCAGGACAGACCATCAGCTATCCTCTGCTTTTTCAAGCTCTATGGCTGCTTCCTACATAGATTTTGAACATCATACTTCTTTTTTTCTTTCTTTTTTTTTGGAGACCGGTCTCTCTCTGTTGTTGTACAGCCGTCACAGCCCACTGCAGCCTTGATCTCTCAGGCTCAGACGATCCTCCCACTTCAGCCTCCCAAGTCCCTGGGACTGCAGGTGCATGCCACCACACCCGGCTAACTTTTGTATTTGTTGTAGAGATGGGGTCTTGCTATGTTGCCCAGGCTGGTCTTGAACTCCTAGACTCAAGCCACCCTCCGGCCTCAGCCTCCCAAAGTGCTAGGATTACAGGTGTTAGCCACTGCACCCACCCTATACTTTTTTCTTAAACTAAATCTTCATCACTCTGCCTGCTAATCTTGTACATTCAATTTGAAACTGGGGAGCTGTTTTATTGCAAAGGAGGAGATTCCGAAATTCCAGTTCTCCTACTTACTTTAATAAGAATGTTATGTCCAGCATATCGTAGCAGGAGAAAAGTCTTCCTTTATCGCCAACACTCAAAGTCAACTCTAGTTATGTGCCTTGAGAATGATCCTTGGAAAACATTTTAATTCCACCTCCTCTCACCAACATAGAAGTTTCTAAGCCTCCATCTCCACTTTCAAGTTGCTGTGTGCTTTCTCAACTTATATCCTACTAAAAGCCGAGTTTATTTAATATATGACATCATAGATTACTTTTGATTATTCAATGCTTCATGCAATCTGAATCATAGTTTTAGCTCTATTGGAGTCATTAAGGAAGAGTTCAGTTTTTGTTTTTGTTTTTATTTTGAAACAGAGTTTCATTCTTGTTGCCCAGGCTGGAGTGCAATGGTGTGATCTCAGCTCACTGTAACCTCTGCCTCCCAAGTTCAAGCGATTCTCCTGCCTCAGCCTCCCGAGTAGCAGGGATTATAGGCATGCGCCACCACAACCAGCTAATTTTGTATTTTTAATAGAGATGGGGTTTCTCAATGTTGGTCAGGCTGGTCTCAAACTCCCAACCTCAGGTGATCCATCTGCCTCGGCCTCCCATAGTCCTGGGATTACAGGCATGAGCCACTGTGCCTGGCCTAAGAGTTCAGTTTTATGGGAAACTCAAGGTCAAGTTCCATTGGCCTTTTCTTTCCATCAAAGCTTTAAATACATAGTAAACAGAAACACAGAAGAGATTTATTTGTATATAATTGGTGTGTCTGGTTGGTTGGTTGTAGCTGCAAGTAATCAACTAAAGTAGATTGAATTCATAATCTCCTAGAATAAGAAGTCTGGAGGTAGAGCATTTGAAGGTTGGCTCGGCCTGTTAAGCTCATACATTCAGTATGAAACTCAGGAACTGTTTTGTTGCAAGGGAGGAAGTTCACAAATTCCAATTCTCCTACTTAAAATTTCAGTGGCTCAGTGACTTACTGAGGACCTAGACTCTTTCCACATTTCAACCCATCATCCTAGGCATATTGGTTTTAATCCTAAAGCTTGCCCCTATGGTCAGAAGAGGGCCACTGCAGCTCCAATAACTTCCTAACACGTCACCTGAAGTCCAAAGGACAAGCGTGTCCTCATTATGATGAGGAGAAAGAGCTTCCCAGAAAACAGCCAGGCTTCAAATAGTGAGCGGCTGATCAGCCCCTAAAGTGGGAACTTAGAAAATTCTATGTACGTACGCTGAAGGTTAATGAGCCTTTCTATTATTTCCCATGGAGATCGTATCTGTGAAATGAGCTTAGAACCAAGTAACCATTTCCTTTTTCTTTCTTTCTTTCTTTCTTTTTTTTTTTTTTTTGGACGGAGTTTCACTCTTGTTGCCCAGGAAGGAGTGCAGTGGCGTGATCTCAGCTCACTGCAACCTCCACCTCTCTGGTTGAAGCGATTTTCCTGATTCAGCCTCCCAGATTTAAGCAATTCTCCTGATTCAGCCTCCCGAGTAGCTGGAATTACAGGTGCCTGCCATCACGCCTGACTACTTCTTGTATTTTTAGTAGAGATGGTGTTTCATCATGTTGGCCAGGCTGGTCTTAAACTCCTGACCTCTGATGATCCACCCACCTCAGCCTCCCAAAGTGCTGGGATTACATGCGTGAGCCACTGTGCCCGGCTTAAAGTAACCATTTTCTAATTAGTTAAAACAGTACAAAGGAGAGAGTGGGTGTGAGGGTTGTCTGAAAGGGTGTGAGGAAGTGGTCTGAAGGGGTGTGTAGCTTGATGATTGCGCTGAGGGGTGATCAAAAATGAAGAAAGAATGTTCTAGACAGTGACAATTGCTGCCAACATCACAAAAAAAGAGATAAGCAAAACTTATTTGCCTTCCTACAGAAGATTTCCGAATCACATCAGATTAAACTTCTAGATCTAACAGCCTACAGGAAGTATAGGGATGAAAGCAACTTACTAAACACAACCATGGATGTAGTCAGCAAAATCCAGGACAAATGACCTGGCTTAATAAATAAAAGAAAAGGAGAGGGAGCATTTTAGATTAAATGCTTTTAAGAGAAGGAGCATTTATAGATTATAATGTTTGGACCCTGTTTGGATCCTGATTCAAACACAGCAATTGTAAAAAGACACATACAAAATGATTGAGAAAATTTAAACCTGACTGGATATTTGATGATATTAAGGAATTGTCAATATTTTTAGGAATGATAAAGGTATTGTGGTTATATCTTCTAAAAGAGTTCATATTTTTTAGAGGCACATGCTGATATATTTGTAACAGAGATATGACATCTGAGAGTTACCTCAAATGTCTTTTAAAAATCCAGTAGAAGTATGGGAGTGAGGGTAGGAAACAGCAGGCCGGGAGTGATAGTTGGGAAGCTGGGTGATGTGTACTTGGGGGTTCCTTATCCAATTCTCTCTGTTTTTATTTATTTTGAAATATGATTTTTATGTATTTGATTTTGTTTATTTTGTTTTGTTTTGCTTTAGAGACAGAGTCTCACACTTTCACCCAGGTTGGAGTGCAGTGACACGATCATGGCTCACTGCAGCCACAAATTCCCAAGCTCACGTGACCCTCCTGCCTCAGCCTCCTGAGGAGCTGGGACAACAAGAACATGCCACAATACTTGGTGGCTAGTTTTTAAAGTTTTTGTAGAGACAGCGTCTCACTGTGTTACTCAGGCTGGTCTCCTGGACTCTATCCTCCTGCCTCGGTCTCCCAAAGTATATTTGACTTTTTTACCCACAGGATGAGAAAAGAATAAAAAGAAGAAAAGAGTGAAAGTCAGGTAAACAATCCTGTATGACTCAGTCACCAATTTGGGCGAATGGACTTCAGTTTGGGATTTCATGGTCCAGAGCAGAAACTGACAGTGATATGTGCCTAGGACTCCTGGGAACAGGCCATTTGCTTCTTCAGGTGACCCAGTCAAGGATGTCTCAAGGGAATACTTACAGCAGTAGGCTGGATGTTAGAACTCCTGATATCTCCATCATTATTATAAGAAAATGCAGAAAAGTCTTCCTGACTGTCCTATACTAAGCACCCCCAAATAAACTTAACCCCACTGAAATAAGTGTTGGCCGGATGTAGCGCCTTACACCTATAATCCCAGCACTTTGGGAGACCCAGGTGGGTGAATCACCTGAGGTCAGGAGTTCGAATCCATCTCTACAAAAATATAAAAATTAGCCAGGCGTGGTGATGCATGCCTATAATCCCAGCTACTTGGGAGGCTGAGGCAGGAAAATTGGTTGAACCCAGGAGGCAGAGGTTGCAGTGAGCCAAGATGGCACCACTGCACTCCAGCCTGGGTGACAAGAGCAACAGTCTGTCTCAAAAAAAAAAAGAAAGAAGCATAGTAGGTTACAGAATGTTAATTCTAGCCCATGAGGTCCTAAACATAACTTTTTAGACAAAAATTTTAAAAATCTAGTAATATTTTACTACATAATTCTGTTAAAGTTGGTGTCTAAGCCCTACGATCATTTAATTCACTTTCAGTACATTTTGTGTTGACTTTGAGAAGATTTAAGTCCGGTGCACCTTAGAATCAGGAAACTTAATTTTTAGATTTTGTTTGCCTGCTATGAATGACAGTAAACTCAAAAACCAAACCTCTTAACAGAAGTGAGCCAGTTTTGTTTCAACATGACTTCAGTATCCCAAGCTGATTTTAAAAATGCCAAATGCATACACACACCCTAAACAGCATAGACGGACATTATTTAGACGTTTTTTTAAAATGTGAGTGATGAAGATGTCCTCCAAGCTCCAGATTTCTTGGGAAAGATCCATGAGTATGGTCCCACTAAAGCATCTCAACAAAGGCACAAAGCTGTAGAGACATTTGGGCATTTTACTGACCACATCCAAACATTTCCTAGAATTTCACTTTGGTCATTTTGAAACTAGCTCAAGAAACTAGCTTGATTCTCACTTCTACCAGGATGAGGGAGAGACCAGAGTTGAAGGAAATGTGGGATGGGAATAGGCAGGCAAGAACCATAAGGGGCTGAAGGAAATAATTATTATTTTTGGAAGCTTTCTACCTCCGTGATCTTCTTCCTCTCTGGCCCCTCCCTCTTCCTCCTAGGCTCACGGTGCTCTCCTGCCCTCTGGCCTCCCTGAGCTTTTCTCATTTATTTCCTCTCTAAATGTTCGATGATCCCAAATTCTTTTGTTTGATCCCCCATACCCTCTTCCACCAAAACTCTAATTCTCATTTTCTCAGTGTGCTGATCTAATCTAGTAGTTAGGAAACAAATCTGATTAAACGGCTTCTAATAGACCCTCTCAGTTGCCAGTTTACAGTCCTAGGGCATATTATCCTACATTTTCTCTCATCGGAGTGCTCAGAGAGGCCAGGCGCAATGGCTCACACCTGTAATCTCAGCACTTTGGGCGGTCGAGGCAGGTGAATCACTTGAGCTCAACAGTTTGAGACCAGCCTGGCCAACACAGTGAAAACCTGTCTCTATTTTAAAAAATTAGCCAGGCATGGTGGCTCCTTCCTGTAGTTCCAGCTACTTGGGGGTGCTAAGGCAGGAGAATCACTTGAACCTGGGAGGTAGAGGTTGCAGTGAGCCAAGATCGTGCCACCGCACTCCAGCCTGGGCAATAGAGTGACTCCATCTCAAAAAAACAAACAAAAAAACTCAGAATGCTCAGAGGTTGCATCTTAGAGAGGTAGGTGTTCATATGCTTTCAATAACTGGAACTAAACAGAGAATATAGAGTAGAAAAAAAAGGTATCTTCCCTTCTGGGAAATCAAGGTGGCTCGTGACCCCACACTACTCTTTTTGTGCACCTTACTGAGATACTATGGACATATTTTTCACTATCAGACTTTCAGGCAGGAATATCTTTTAGAGTTGTGGTCTCCAAAACTCACTGGTCATCAGAATCACATGGGGACTTTTAAAAATGAAGCATTTTCATTCATCTTGCCAAGCCCTACTCAATCAGATTCTTAGCCAGAGTGAGAGAAAGAGACGTAATGGGCTGGGGTAGGAATGTTTTTAATTCTCCATGTAATTTTAGTGATCAGTCAGGTTAGGAGCTTCTGTTGAAAATACAAAGGTGCCTTCCAGTACTTAAGACACCTGATCAGAACCGTAAAAAGAAGGGAGACAAGGCTTTGGGAGCCCCAGCCTGCTCTCTCCACACCCCACTTGCCCACAGCCCAGCTCCTGACCTCCCCCTACCCCACTCTTTCCCCACCTGCTCTCCCCTTCCACCCTCACCCCCAGCTCAGTGTTCTTTATGTCTCCGTTCTCAGACCCCTGTAACCTGAGCCACCCAATTCAGATATTGTAATTCCATGAAAGCAGGCAATTCCTCTCATAAAGAAAAGAAGAAAAGAAAATATGCTTACTAGGACCCTAAGTCCTGAGCTTCACAGATAGCTAATTTTATTTCCTAGTCACAATGTCCTTGTAAGGTCCGTATCAGCACCGTTTGTAGTTGAAGAAACTGGGCTGAGAGGACCATAGGGTAATTTTTCTAGGCTCTCTAAGTTAGTCCCAGAGGGATTTGGAATCCAGTAAGATGGGATAGATTATTGATGTGATAATTTGTGCCCTGATCTTATTTCTATTGGAGATTTATTTGATAGAAGGTGAGGGCGCTTTTCCCTTTCTCTTCCTCTCTGGAAAGAAACCTCGCCTTTTGCTCTGAGGTTTCAGACTCTCATGTGCTCAATGAGCTCTCAGAGCTTCTCTGTGTGTGTTTTTTGTTTTGTTTTGTTTTGTTTTCTGAAACAGAGTCTTGCACTGCCTCCGGGGCTGGAGTACAGTGGTGTGATCTCAGCTCACTGCAACCTCCGCCTCCCGGGTTCAAGCGATTCTCCTGCCTCAGCCTCCAAAGTAGCTGGGATTACAAGCGCCCACCACCACATCCAGCTAACTTTTTGTATTTTCAGTAGAGACAGGTTTTCACTATGTTGGCCATGCTGGTCTTGAACGCCTGACCTTGTGATCCACCTGCCTTGGCCTCCCAAAGTGCTGGGATTACAGGCGTCAGCCACTGTGCCCAGCTGCTTCTGTGTGTTTTCTAAGCTGTTCTGGAAAAAGTTCAACCAGAACTTTTGAAAGTTCTTGGCTCATCAAGAAAGAAATGGAATTATCTAGAAAGGAAGGCGATGGAAGCCACTGTTTCACAGGAGAGGCAGATACGCTGCTCCCCAAAGAAGAGGGGATCCTAGAGGTGGGAGAGAGGGGCGCACATCTCTTGCACCCAAGTGTGTGGAGCAATGAAGAGTTTTCCTCTCCACCACAGCTGCAAAAGGGTGAGGAACGTGCCACCCTCAGCCAAACCTCAGCAGTTGTCCCGTCTTCTAACCTGACTCACGAGGAACCACACAGCGAGAGAGAAGGAACTAGCATTCACTGCACACCTGTAAGATTCCAAGAACGCTTTCCCCTGAGAGCCCTCTGGCATGTCAGAGCAGGTGCAGCCCTACCCTGTCTGGTTTTCCTCCTCATTCCCATCCCCCACTGCTGGCTGCACCGAGGTTTGTATCTGTGTCCAGAGCCCTCAGGGACCATGCTGGGAGATCTCAGCTACCTGCTCCTGGCGGCCATATGCTCACTAGTTCCTAGTCTTTAATGCATCTTGTTTTTTATGAAAATAACAAACAGGACAATTAAAAGAAACCAAATACGAAAGAGCACAAACTGTGTGTTCCATTTATATGAAATTCAAAAACACACTACACTTGCCTGTAGTCATAGAGGTTAGTTACTTTTGGCTGGGTCTTCTGTGAGACTGGAAACTCTCTATTTCTTGATCTACATGGTGATTACACAGGTGTATACATATATAAGAATTCTTTGAGCTGCGCACTTAATATTTGTGCAGTTACTGTTATGTGAATGTTACTGCCACAAAAACACATCATAAAAGCAAATAAGCCAATAAACAGACACAGACACAATAACCTATAATGACTTGCTAGCTCAGCTTGCCTGTTCCTGGGCCACTTATTCCAACCTGCTGACTCAACTCCACCCCAATTCATAAAATGAATCTGGCTCCCTACCCGCAAAACTGCACAGGAAATTTAAAAAGCTAGAGAAGAGCATTCAGTCCAATAGTCCTACCCACAGGGAGCTCTGTGGCACGGTGTTTATATGCAGAGATGACAGAGCCAGGCTGCCTAGGTTCAAATCCCTGCTCTGCCACTTAATGGTTATAACCTTAAGCAGCTTATGTAAATTCTCTATTCCTCAGTTTCCTGATCTGTGTAATAGGCTTCATAATCAGGATTATACCAGATTAACCCATGTAAATTTACTCAGGAAATATCCAATAGTATTACATGCCAAACCCAGAGTAAGAACTTCATCAATATTATCGCCTTAATCCTTGCAGCAATGCTCTGACTGATGGTGTTATCCCCATTTTGCAAGTGAAGAAATGGAGGCTCAGAGACTAAACTTGCCTAAGTTTACATAGTTGGTAAGGGGCAAAATCAGGATTTGAAATGAGGTCTGTCTTTTCTCTTTCTGTTAAAGGGCTTCTTTGATGCCAGCCCAGACCCTACCAACGCCTGCTTCCTCCTGGACTGCCCTGCTGCTAACCCACCATCAATCTGCATGTCCCCACCGCCTGCTGTTGCACCAGGATCACATGGCCCACTCTTCTGAGAATGTTCCAGTCCTTTGCATTCTGTCTGAGCCCAGGTACAGAACAACCAGTCTAAATAATGAGCAGCAATTGGCTTAAGATGGTGAGCCAAGCTCATAAGATTCTATCCCCTTCCATCCATTGTTTTTTTTACAATAACAAGGGGGAGTGTGTTGCTTTTAACAATGAGATCCACACAGCACTGGAAAATAGGAAAGTGTGCCCATTATCAGAACATTTTTGAAATATCTGGTAGATAGGAGTTAAATAAAATCAACATTGACAAGAGTAGGGGTGAAAAAAAACACCATACATCCAAAATTGGCGGCATGTCCTGGTTCCCAGGGATTTGGGGAGAGGGGAACAAACTTGGCTGCAAGAAATGAACCAAATAACTAATTAAAATAATGGAAAATTATTTCAATTTTTACAAATTAATATTAATAATTATTTTAATTATTACAAATCCAGAGAGATTCCAAACTCAGAAGGACATTTACAGTAATCAAGAATCCAGAAGACTCTGGACCAACCAACAGTATAATTTATTAAAGAGCTATAGCCAGCCAGCTGCCCCGGTGGCTTACTCTTGTAATCACAGCACTTTGAGAGGCCAAGGCGGGCAGATCACAAGGTCAGGAGTTTGAGACCAGCCTGACCAACATGGTGAAACCCTGTCTCTACTAAAAATATGAAAATTAGCCGGGTATAGTGGTGCGCACCTGTAGTCCCAGCTACTCAGGAAGCTGAGGCAAGAGAACCGCTTGAATCCGGGAGGCAGGGGCTGCAGTGAGCCGAGATCGTGCCACTGCACTCCAGCCTGGGCGACAGAGCAAGACTCTGTCCCCCCACCTAGAAAAAAGAGCTGCAGCCAGAACATGGGGCCCATGGCCTTCCCCCCGCCCCTAAACTGGCCAAAGGAAAACATCAGTAGTGTCTGGCCTGGGGAGTGGGGCATGGGAGACGCATACGCAGAAGGAAGTGTTAGGAGGAGGCCAAGCAGCCATGCAAGAAAAAGATGCTCAGGGTCCACCACCAGTGTGAAACCTGCCTTACTTCAGCATTGTGGCCGGGAAGTCCTGCTCATCTTCCTGGGTGGTGTATTGGTTTTCTATCACCGCCATAACAAATTACCACAAACTTGGTGGCTTAAACCAACACAGATTTACTATTTTATCATTCTGTAGGTCAGAAGTCTGACATAGGTCCCTCAGGGCTACATTCAAGGTGGCCACAGGGCACATCCCTTCCTGGAGAATCCAGGGGAGGCTTTTTTGGCCTCTAGTGTCCACCCACGTTTCTGCGCTCACAGCCCTCTTCCGCCACCTTCCAAGCCAACAGTGCTGCACCTCTCTGACCTTTCCTTCACAGTCATGCCTCCCACTGGCCACAGCTGGAAAACAGCCTCTGTTTTTAAGGAATCATGTGGGTGGGCCCACCTGGGTAATTCAGTATCATCTCTTCGTCTTAAAGGCCTTAATGTAATCCCATCTGTAAAGTCCCTTTTGCCACATAAGGGAACATGTTCACAGATTCCGAGGATTAGGGGCCATTATTCTGGCCCCACGTGTGGTCATTAGCTGCCTGGCAGGTGACCTGCATCCTGGTTTGGTGCTGGAGCACTAGCTGCTCCCACCAAAACCTAAATCTGAGGTGACAGCAGCCAAGGCAACAATGACTTGACCAGACTGTCGCCTCCTTAGTTCCTGCTGCTTTTCCAAGCCTGATTCTCAGCCTTCTGGTTAATTTTGTGAGCTACCTAAAGCCTGCCAATATATTATTTTTTGCGTAAATTACCGAGAGCCAGTATCTGTTACTTGTAATCAAGAGTGTGGACTGACAGGCTGGGCATGCAGCTTATGTCTGTCATCCCAGCATTTGGGGAGGCTGAGGTGGGAGGATCACTGGAGCCCAGGAGTTCCAGGCCAGACTAGACAATATAGTGAGACTTTATATCTACAATTAAAAAAAAAAATTATCCATGTGTGGTGGAGCATGCCTGCAGTCCCAGCTACTTAGAAAGACCAGAATAAAACCTTTATGTTAAAAAACAAAAGGAGTCCATGAATATTTTACATATATACAACAAGAGCATTCAGAGAATAAGGAGTTCTTGGAAAATAAAAATCCAATCAAAGGACTTTGCCACTGAATCCCATCACTTGAAATAATGCCTGACACACAGAAGGAACTCACCAAATATTTGTTGAATGAATGAAAGATCAATGGAACCTATAAAATGGAAAATAAAATTAGTACTCTGCAAAATAAAGGTAAGAAAGTTTCAAAATTAAAATTAGGCTGGGCATGGGGGCTCATGCCTGTTATCCCAACATTTTAAGAGGCTGAGGCAGTGGGCAACGTGGCTCATACCTATAATCCCAGCACTTTGGGAGGCTAGGGCGGATGGATCACAACGTCAGGAGTTTGAGACCAGCCTAACCAACATAGTGAAACCTTGTCTCTACTAAAAATACAAAAATTAGCCCAGGCTGGTGGTGTGCACCTGCAATCACAGCTACTTAGGAGGCTGAGGCAGAAGAATCTCTTGAACCTGGGAGTCGGAGGCTGCAGTGAGCCAAGATCATGCCATTGCACTCCAGCCTGGGTGACGGAGCAAGACTCTGTCCAAAAAAAAAAAAAAAAAAAAGGCCGAGGTTTATTTTTGTAAAAGTACAGAAAAATTAGCCAGGCATAGTGTCAGGCACCTGTAATCCTAGCTACCCAGGAGACTGAGGTAGGAGAATTGCTTGAACCCGGGAAGTGGAGGCTGCAGTGAGCCAAGATCGCACTATTGCACTCCAGCCTGGGCAACAAGAGTGAAACTCTCCCTCAAAAAAAAAAAGAAATTAAAAGGACAAAGTAAATGGGAGATATAAGAAAGAACTTAAGCAATATGCGAAATTAATCCAGGTGATTGGAAATCCATCTAAATCCATCTAACAGGAGTTCCAGAACAAAAGTAAAAAACCAATGGAGGGTAAAATCATCAAGAAAAAATAATAAAACTTTTCAGAGCTGAAGAAAGCACAATTTTCAATGAAAGGAACCCACTGGCAAGTACCAGTACCTTTTAAGAAACCCACAGATCAAGAAAATCCTTCTGAAAAATTCCACATAAATAAACAACAGGCAGATCGGCATCAAACTTTCTCATCAACAGACCTGGCTGCTGAAGACCCCAGAGCATTATCTTCACAATTCTGAGAGGAAGACAGTTTTTGACTTGGAAGTCTATACAGAGGTAAACTTACAATCAAATAAAAACATTGAAGACATGTTTGAACATACAAAGACTCAGAAGCTTTGCCACAAACACACTATCTCCAAAATCATTACAAAATGTGCTATAACAAGACAATAATGACAAAAAGTGCTCCAAAGAAAAATATAATGTGGAATACCAGTAAAAGAGTAAGGCCCCCCCACCCCACACACACAAACCAACAGTAAAACTTATGCTTAACTAAGAATAAAACTCATCTGGTAAAATTGCTTACCCTGTAGAGGTAGCAGTGGGGAAAGGAGGAAGTTGGAGAGTGTAAATTTCTTGTTTAATAGGAAAATATTTAAGGGTGGCAGAATACACCACCCAAAAAATGCCACTTTGGCCTAAGGATTATTTTTAAACTAAAGGCACTTGAAAAATAGCAGATGAAAAATGCACACTCTCATATCCTTTTTTCTTCCTGGAAGCAAGAGATAAAAACTCCCATGTGAAAGATGTCCTTGTACCAGGAGAAAAGAAACATTCTTCAACAGAGAATCATAGCCAAGAGAATGCTGTACAAACAGGCTTTGTTAAAATAGTTCTTATCTTCCTGTGGCCTCCCCTCATAACTTGGTTGCTTTTCTATAATTGCCTCTTTAGTATGCAGGTTTAGCACTTCTTTGGTCGTTTTTATCCATGAAGGTCCCCATGTCATGTAAAATTTATAGAAATTTATATTCTTTTCTCCTGTTAATCAGTCCAATGTCAATTTCATTTTCAGGGACAACCAAAAACTCAAAGAGGGTAGAAGTAAAATGTTGCCTCCCCTACAATATAAAGATAGATTAATTCTAGATACTCATAGAAAGCATATACAATCATGGGAGTAAACATTTTAAGTTAACCATGTAAATAATTGAAATAGAATACATAACTCTGGCTGGGTGCAGTGGCTCATGCCTGTAATCCCAGCACTTTGGGAGGCGAAGGTGGGCAGATCACTTGGGGTCAGGAGTTTGAGACCAGCCTAACCAACATGGTGAGACCCTGTCTCTACTAAAAATACAAAAATTAGCCAGGCATGTTGCTGGGTGCCTGTAATCCCAGCTACTCAGGAGGCTGAGGCAGGAGAATTGCTTGAACCCTGGAGGCAGAGGTTGCAGTGAGCTCAGATCGAACCACTGCAATCCAGCCTGGGCAACAGAGTAAGACTCTGTCAAAAAAAAAAAAAAAAAAAGAGTGCCGGGAGTGGTGGCTCACATGCCTGTAATCCTAGCACTTTGGGAGGCTGAGGCGGGTAGATCATGAGGTCAGGAGTTCAACATCAGCCTGGCCAACATAGTGAAACCCTGTCTCTACTAAAAATACAAAAATTAACCAGGCATGGTGGTGTGTGCCTATAGTCACAGCTACTCTGAAGGCTGAGGCAGGAGAATCACTTGAACCCAGGAGCAGATGTTGCAGTAAGCCAAGATCATGCCACTGCCCTCCAGCTTGGGCAACAGAGTGAAACTTAGTCTCAAAAAAAAGAAAAAGAATATATAACTCTGCCAACCCATGGAACAAAGAAAACTTGATCAATCTAACAAAAAAGGAAAGGAGAAAAAAGAAAGAGCAAAAGAGCAACATGGAAGGGAAGCACATATCAAGGTAACAGAAATATATTTAAACATACTACTACCAATAAATGTGAATAAATTCAAAACCACAAATGCCTGGATTAAAACCACAAATTAAAACCCACCAATGCCAGAGTCTCTGGAAAATAGGAAAGGGTGTCCATTATCAGAACATTTTTGAAATATCTGGTAGATAGAAGTTAAATAAGGTCAACATTGACGAGAGTGGGGGAAAAAAAACCCCACATATCCAAAATTGGCTGCATGTTCTGCGCTCCTTTATTTAAAAGTTTAGTCCTGATTTGGGTTACAGAGTCTGCAGTTACAGTAGTCCCTTTATCCACAGCGATGCTGCAACTTCAGTTACCTGTGGTCAGCCATGGTCCAAAAATATTAAATAGAGAATTCGGAAATAAACAAGTCTTAAAGTTTTCAGTTGTGAGCTGTTCTGAGGTAGCATGATGAAATCCCACACTGCCCTGCTCAGCCCCGCCTGGGGTATGAACCACCCCTCTGTCCTAGCTTATCCATGCCAGAGACACCAGCCATCCCTTAGTCACTTGACCATCTTGGTTACCAGATTGACTGGCATGGTATCACAGTGCTTGTGTGCAAGCAACCCTTATTTTACAAGATTAATCATGCTGATAATTTGAATATGCCAAAGAGAAGCTGTAAAGTGCTTAAGTGAAAAGGCGAAAGTTCTCGACTTAAGGAAAGAAAAAAAATCATATGCTGAGGTTGTTAAGGTCTACGTAAGAATGAATTTTCTATCCCTGAGTTAAGAAGAAAGAAAAAGAAAAGAAATTTATGCAAATTTTGCTGGTACACCTCAAACTGCAAAAGTCTCAGCCACTGTGTATGCAAAGTGCTTAGTTAAGATACAAGTGGCATTAAGTTTGTGGGTGAAAGACAAGGAAAGAAATGTGTTCTAATCAGTGGTAATTGGGTTTGGTAGCACTCAAGGCGTCAGCATCCACTTAGGGGCTTGGAACTATTCCCCTCTGCTAAGTGGGGACTACTGTGTATGCTGTTTACAAAATAGATACCTAAAATTTTAACAGAAAAGAAGGCTATTTCCAAATGATAAAAGTCACAATTTGCTAACAAGACACAGAATCGAGAACTTTTATTCACTCAGTATAGAACTTCACAATTCAGAAAACAAAGATGTTAGAAATACGAGAAGAAATTAAAATCAATCAATCTATAATGATGGGGGAAACTATTTCAGAAATTGATAGACAAAAAAAATCATCAAGCATATTTGAGCAGTGCATTTAACCACCTTGAACAATTTTGTAAAGATGGCAGGAACCTTCATCTCACAAAATCCAACTGTGTTCATCTTACTCCATCTCCAGGCGGCAGTGGACACATTTGGCACTGGTCTCTGGAGATGTCATGCTCTCCTGACTCCTGCTACTTTTTGGGTCCAACATGGCCAGTCTGCTTTGCAGGTGCCTCCTGTGTGCGACCTCCCGGTGCTGAGACAGCCCCAGATGCAGTCTTCCCTTTCTCCTCTCCTCCCTCTACTCTGCCTTCCTAGGGGACCTCACTAGTCCTCAGTCTTTAAGTGCCATCCCCATGTTGATGACACCCAGATTGATTTCTCCAGTCTTGAAGTCACCCGAGCTTCAGTTCCCTTTATCCAAATCCACCTGAACATCTGATAAGCATCTCAAATTTAACGTGTCTTAAACTAAACTCTCAGCCTCTCTACATACATCCTGAAGTTTTTGGTTGTTGTCCCAGATTCTTTTTAATTATGGTAAAATGCATGGAACAGAACATTGACCATTGTAGCCATTTTAAAGTATACAATTCCATGGCATTTGTGTATTCGCAGTGCTGTTCAACCAGCTCCACTATCTAGCTCCAGGACTTTTTCATCACCCCAAATGGAAACTCCATATTTATTCATCACTCATTCCCAGTTACCCTTTCACTGACCTGAACCCCTGACCTTTTTTACCCTACGGATTTGCCTATTTTGGATGTTTCATATAAATGGAATCATACAATATGGGGTGTTTGGTGTCTGGTTTTTGTCACTTAGCATGATGCTTTCAAGGTTCATTTATGTGGCAGCATGTGTCAGTATGTCATTCCTTTTCATAGATGAGTGATATTCCACTGTATGGCTATACCACATTTTGTTTATCCATTCATCTATTGATGTATACTGGGTTGCTTCCATCAATACACACCAAAGTTTTTCTTCCCATTGCACCCCCACACCAACCCTCCTCCTCCCCAGTCATCTCTATCTCAGCTGGCAGCACCACCACTGACCCAGGTACTAGGCTCAAAACCTAGGAGTCACCTTTGACTCCTCTCTTTCCCTTGGCCCCACCCCACCTCTGACATCCAAACCATCAGCACGTCCTGTTATATCATCTGGATGCATCCCAAGTTGGGTCACATTTCACCACTTCCCCAGATGCTACCTTGTCCATGCTACTGTCACTCTGGCCACAACTCAAAGTCTTTTTGCTTCTTTCATCCCCTTCCAATTCATTTCCCCTCAGCACAACATTATCTCCTAAAAGTATAGATCAGATCATGCCACACTAGGACTGAGGAGCTTCTGATGCCTTCCCATTACACTGAAATAAAGCCTAAATATTGTGCTGTGGTCAATAAGACCAGCGTGATGTGGCCCTGCCTACCTACTTCTCTGAGCATCTCCTACACTCTCCAGCCACACTGGCCTCCCTCCGACCCTCCCCCACATACTCCCTGAGCTTCCTGCTGGGACACAGGCCTTCCCCTCAGAGCACGTGGCTCCCTCCTTCTCGACATGCAGAGAAGCCTTCCTCGACTCTCCGATCTGAAATAGAGCCCTCACCCCAGTCTCCCTCTATCCCCTTAAACGGATGGGTTTTTCCCTCACACAACTTAGAACCATGTGAAACTATCTTATTTTTGTCTCTTATATTATCTCTCTTCCCCTACAAGAATGTAAGCTCCAAGAAAGTAGGTTACTTTGCCTTCAGCCTAATCCCTGGAGCCTAGAACAGTGTCTAGCATGTGGGAGGCATTCCATAAACTCTTGTTGCTTGAATAATGAATACAATGTATTATATACACACATAGAGGACCTTGTGCTCAATAAACAAAATATCTATTCTTGCAAATATCTTTGAACATTTACATGAATAGACCACAGAGCACTTTGCAATCAAGTTGGTGAGACTATAAATTACCATAAGCTTTCTAATGAATCATCTGATAACATTTATCCAATTTTCAAATGCAAATATGCTTTGAACTAACACCATTTATTGAAAAGCCCTTCCTTTCCACATTGAATTGGCATCTTTGTGATAAATTAAGTGATCCTCTGTGTGAGGGTCTATGTGTGGACTTTATTCCTTTCTGTTTATCTATTGTCTATTAGATCACTTTCAGTGATGACATAAAGGTTCATATGGACCTGAAAAATGTTTCCTTTCCACAGTGTTAATTTTTTCTACTGGTGTATGTCCTGGGGCTGGTTACTCTATACAACAATAGACTTAGTAAAGATTTAATACTATGGTAATACAGAAAATGCTTTTGGTTTTGCTAAGATTTTTAGCATATTTTGAAGCATTTTCTGGGACATTGTCCACTTGGACCTTAGTGTATATGTGTGGAGGAAGAAGAGAGGCGTACATTTTTTGAAATTAAGGGAACTACCACTTTGCCTTTTTTCTTTTCTTTTCTTCTTTTCTTTCTTTCTTTTCTTTTTTTTTTTTTATTGGGGGGAGCCTTGCTCTGTTGCCCAGGCTGGAGTGCAGAGGCACGATATTTGCTCACTGCAACATCCACCTCCCAGGTTCAAGTGATTCTCCTGCCTCAGCCTCTTGAGTAGCTGGGATTACAGACACGTGCCACCTCACCCAGCTAATTTTGTGTATTTTTAGTAGAGAAGTGGTTTCACCATGTTAGCCAGGATGGTCTCGATCTCCTGACCTTGTGATCCGTATGGCAACAATTCCTAAAATCTCTAGCATCTACAAGCCTTCTTTGTTGAAACAATTTCAATGATAAATTTACTTAAAGAAAACAGGAAAAGCTGGTAGAAGATGGGAGTACTTGTGCAAGACTATCACACTGGAAATAAAACTGATGTCCTGTGAGAGTTCACATTTAACATCTTGCCTCATCAGATCCCTTTACCAAGTTTTACACTATGAAATGATCTCTTTCTCTCCCTCTCTCTAGTTGCTATGGAGAAGAAACATCTTTTTCATCTCTTTATTAGACATTTTTTTAAATTATGAAGATCTGTATTTTCAGATACAAACTCTGATATGTCATTAGTTAGCACTAAAAGCAGAGCATGATCTGTGAGTCTCAATTTTAGAAATGGAAATGGATTGTTAGGATTTGACTTGATAGTAGTGCAATAGGAACAATTTATCTTGCATGTTACAAAGAACAAGAGTTGGGCTGACATTGGACTTCTCATCAGCAACACTGTGCTGTATGGTTTGAATGTGTCTCCTCCAAAATTCAGATGTTAAAGTAAACCTCGTTGGCCAGTGTGATGCAATTAAGAGGTGGGGCTTTTAAGGGGTGATTAGGCCGTGAGGGTTCCTCCCTCACAAATGGGATGAAAGCCATTATAAAAGAGACTTCAGGCTGCTTTCAGCTCTCTTGCCCTTCTGCCTTCTGTCAGGAGAGGACACGGCATTCCTTCCCTCTGGAGGATGCAGCAATAAAGGTCACCTTGGAAGCAGAGCACAGCTCTCACCAGACAACTGAAGCTGCCAGCACCTTGACCGTGGACTTCCAGCCTTCAGAACTGTGAGAAGGTAAATTTCTGTTCTTTATAAATTACCCAGTCTACGGTATTTTGTTATAGCAGCAGAAACAGACTAAGACACAAAGGTACTAAAACACAATGAGGAAATAGCTACTATTATTGGTAACATGATTGTAAACTGGGATATCGTGGCCAGGCAAGCACAATTAAGTGTGAAGGAGGAATAAAGACATTTTCACACGTGTAAGGACTTGAAGCAATTATGTTTCGTGCCCGTTTTCGGGAAGTTGCTTAAAAATATTCTGCAGGCCAGGTACAGTGGCTCACACCTGTAATCCCAGCACTGTGGGAAGCCGAGGCAGGTGGAGTTTGAGACCAGCCTGACCAACACGATGAAACACCATCTGTACTAAAAACACAAAAATTAGCTGGGTGTCATGGCACGTGCCTGTAATCTCAGCTACTCAGGAGGTTGAGGCAGGAGAATTGCTTGAACCTGGGACGCGGAGGTTGCAGTTGGCCAAGATCATGCCATTGCACTTCAGCCTGGACAACAGAGTGAGACACTGTCTCAGAAACATATATATGTATATATATATATATATATATGTATATTCTGCAGCAATACAAGGAGAAAACAAAGAACAGGGAAGACCAGTGATCCGGGAAACAGTGAAACAAACCCAAAAAGCGGGAAAGGGACATTGCAATGTGACTTGCTAAGAAGCAAGTCCCCAGGAGGAAAGTCACCAGGGAAAAAGTGTTTGTGTAGGAGGGGAATGGTTGTAAGTAATAAAATGAAAAAACTGAAAAATGGTTGAAAATATTGTAAAGGCAAATGACACAAGAGATGTAAAAAAGGCAAGTAGAAATATCAGAAAAAAAACCAACCAAACAAAAAAAAAACCAGACCAGGTGTGGTGGCTCATGCCTGTAATCCGAGCACTTTGAGGTGGGTGGATCACCTGAGGTCAGAAGTTCAAAACCAGCCTGGCCAACATGGTGAAACTCCCATCTCTACAAAAATTAGCCAGACATGATTGGCATGGGCCTATCATCGCAGCTACTCGGGAGGCTGAGGTGAGAGAATCACTTGAACCCAGGAGGTGGAGGTTGCAGTGAGCTGAGATCGTGCCATTGCGCTCCAGCCTGGGCGACAGAGTGAGACTCAGTCTCAAAAATAATAATAATAATAATAATAATAATGATAGAAATCAAGCTTAGTGAAATGCCAGCTCCTACTGGGAGATGGAAGAAAATACTTTTTGAAATAATTTCTGATACTTCTTCTTTAATGAAATTCCTTATTTTATGTTTCTTTTCTTTAGCATCCTTTACTTAATGCCACGTCTACCTATGTAGAATTAAAACCAAGCAGTATTGGGAGGTCTGAGCGCAGTCAAGGAAACTCACTTCCAAATTCTTCTTTCAAAATATGTTTTGGCTGAAAACAAATGCACTCATATTTAGGAAGCAGAACTACTTAAGCAAGATCCGGCCTAGGAGAAACAAGGATGTTCTACATCTTGTTTTGTTCTTATTTCTGAAAAAAAAAAAAAAAAAAAAAAAAGCACGTTATTTTCAAAGGAAGCACTAGGTGGCACTTGTGATGTATTCAATAGTTGCCTCAGCTCCTTTTCGGAAAAGGTTTGATAGAAAAAAATGCAATAAATATTAAAATGGGAAAACCGTCACTACAATAATGAAGATCAGTATGATTGTGTTTACTATGTTACTATGTATGAGCAATATCTTTATGCAGTATTTGCATTTAAAATCTGGGCTTCACTTTCTTGATAAAAACTGCAAGAGGCGAACTGACATTTCTATATGTGAAAACCCCATATCACCAAGATAATAAAAATATGCTTGATTTGCAAAAAAATTGACTATAAATCTTTTAAATAGTTTCTGTCTTCCATTTAGAGTGTTTGAATTTGTAAAAACAGATAACAGAATACATTTTTCCAGGTCCATCTATTGTGTAAAGCAAAATTTAAAAAATCATTAACTTAAAATGAGGCACTGCAGCTTCAGGGTTTTGACTAATATTAACCAAAAAAAGATAAAAGAAAGAGACAGAAAGAGAAATGAAGATTAAAGCAGATATTTCAGGTTTTTACCAACTTTAAGCTAATAACATAAAGACTGTAAGCAAATGTATTTTCTGTTATTCAGTTAGTTTCCATTTGGCAACTGCTTGATTATCTCATGGTCCCACTTTAACACAGAGAGATTTCACGCTTTTAACAGACATTCAGGTTGAGAAGGAACTATGAAAAATAGAAAATATTGTTGCCAAATACCATGGCAACAACTGTAGCCTGCAGACCTTTTTACGACACTGCATCTTTCCCCTACCTATTGTCTAGCCGTGGCAGTAACCATTTAATGGGTTACGTTCTCTTGTGGCTTCATCTCACTTTTCTACCTCTTATTCTTCCTTTGTCTCATTTTTGTTCCTTATTTTAAATGTACTTTTTCTTGCTGTACCTTTGTAAGATAATTTAACACAATGAAATCCTTTTGGAACAAGCTGGGTTATAAATAAATTAATAATGATGCTAATATACTGTCTTGTAATTGCCCTAATGTGTGGGTTTGGATGAAATTGACATTTTGAAGGTATTATCTCATATAGTAGTAAACTCAGCATGTCAGGACTCAGAGCTAAATATGCAAAACAGCGACAGTGCTCAAAAAAATCTTGGATCTCGGTATAATCGTTGGATGTCTTTGGATGCAAATGATAGAAATGGATTCTGACTAACTGGAGCAAAAAGAGACTTTAACAGGATGCTAGTTAAGAACTCAGAGGATAGATGGGAGGCTAGAGAGCCAAATCAGGACACAGGACAGGAATGAAGGCAACTCCTGGAGTCCAGGCAGCATGAACAACTGAAGGATCTTAATCTAGGTGCTGCTGCTCCAATATCCATGTTCCAATATTTTCCCATTCCTTATGTGCCTCCACTCAAGATTAAAAGTTCCAAGAGTCCAGACTGCTTAATGTTTTCTGGGCATTCACAGATTTATAGTACTAAAAATATGTGAGACCAGGTGCGGTAGCTCATGCCTATAATTCCATCACTTTGGGAGGCCGAGACAAGAGAATTACTTGAGCCCAGGAATTTGAGACCAGCCTGGGCAACATAATGAGACACCATCTCTACAGCTAAACAAATAAATTAGCCAGGTGTGGTGGTGCACATCTGTAGTACCAGCTTGCCAAAACATAAAACAGCATAAATTTGGAAAAAGAAGGCATTCCAGGAGTCCATTTGTCTTACTTTGGGTCACGTGTAGCTCCTTGGTTGCAGAGTAGGGATGAGAAATGTTGAGTTACATTCCCATCAAGACTGTCCTCCAACTGGGAGATACAATAGGAAATTGGGGTGCTTCTGGGAAGGGAAAATGATCACCTGCAACCCAAAAAACAATGTATGTGTATCACATTACAGCCAGAGTAGGTTGTAAGTTTCTGTGTTGTATCCTAAAGCTCTATCATGGGACAAGTAGTGTCTCTGAAAAGTGCATGTGCATGCAGAACCTCAGAATGCAACTTTGTATAGAAATAGAATTACTGCTGATGTTATTAGTTAAGGATCAAGATGAGACCTCACTGGATTCGAGTAGACCCTAAATCTAATAATTGTCCTTATGAGGGTAAAAACAGCATGCACAGAGACACACAGAGAAGAAGGTGATGTGAAGACAGAGCCAGAGACTGGAGCGATGCACCTACCAGGCAGGGAACACCAAGGCTTGCTGGTGTCACCAGAGGCTAAGAAAGAAGCATCGGAAGGTTTCTCCCACAGAGCCCCCAGGAGCCACTAAGCTTATCCACACTTTGATTTGGGACTTCTGGTCTCCAGAATGGTGACAGAATACATTTCTGTTGTGTTAAGCTACTCACTTTGTGCCACTTGGTTATGGCAGCTGTTGGAAACTAATGCAACCCCTAAGAGCAGAGTCACTAGCAAAACCCTAAGAAGGAAAACCATGAGAATAAGCACATGGTCAGTGCATTTTTGTGATAATGAATACAAGTTTTCCTTTTTATTTCAAAAGCAAGTAAATCTATGAATGGTTTAGTTCATTTATGCCACAAAGAGCTATTGAGTCCCTCTTATGTGCTGGGACATTCTAGGACCTGGAAATACAGGGGTGAACCAATGGGACAGAATCACTAATCTCAGAGGGCTTGTACTCAGAGGGTTAACAGTAAACAAGACATATTGGGGTTGAGATCAGGGCCGGGAGGGAAGTGAAGCTGGATGATGTGATCTAAAGTGATAGACAGGAAGCGGGGAGCCCATTCAGATTGGTGGTCAGTCAAGGAGAAGAGAGCAGAGACCCAATCATGAGAAGGAGTCAGATATTCTTGAGCTGGGGGAAGGGCATTCCAGGCAGAAAGAACAGAGAGAAACTGGAGCGGTGGGACTGCTGACAAGCAAAAGGAGAAAGTCGGCTCAGGAGAGAGAGAAGGGGCTGGAGAGGGGGGCAGGGCATGGGCATTTAGGCAGAGACAGTTCATGACTTATTTATTTATTTATTTATTTATTTTTGAGATGGAGTTTCACTCTCGTTGCCCAGGCTGGAGTGCAGTGGTACGATCTCGGCTTACTGCAACCTCCGCCTCCTGGGTTCAAGCAATTCTCCTGCCTCAGCCTCCTGAGTAGCTGGACTACAGCATGCACCACCACACCCAGCTAATTTTTGTATTTTTAGTAGAGATGGGGTTTCACCATGTTGGCCAGGCTGGTCTTGAACTCCTGAACTCATGATCCGCTGGCCTTGGCCTCCCAAAGTGCTGGAATTACAGGTGTGAGCCACTGTGCCTAGACTCATGATTTATTTTCTAAGACATGTCATAGAAGTGGAGAATCTTAAGCAGGAGAGTAACACCTGCTGATTTAAACATTGAGTCAGTCCACCTGCTGTGTGGGAAAAAAAAACTGCAGTGGGGCAAAGGGTGCAGGGGACACCTGGGAGGCTGGCACAGGCCAGATGAGAGTAAACGGGGCTCAGAATCAAGTAGTTAGTGAGCTATAGAGAAGTGCGTTAATTCTGGCTATGTGAGAGGTCAAGTTTGACAGGACTAGTAATTATTAGTTGAGTACTTTCTCTTGGTACACCAAGAATTACTTGAAATTCTATAAGGGCTACCTTATAGAAAATATTATACTGGCTGGGCACGGTAGCTCAAGCCTGTAATACCAGCACTTTGGGAGGCTGAAGGGGGCGGATCACGAGATTAAGAGATGGAGACCATCCTGGCCAACATGGTGAAACCCCGTCTCTGCTAAAAATATAAAAATTAGCTGGGCATGTTGGCGCATGCCTATAGTCCCAGCTACTTGGGAGGCTAAGGCAGGAGAATCGCTTGAACCCAGGAGGCAGAGGTTGAATGAGCTGAGATCGCACCACTGCACTCCAGCCTGATGACAGAGTGAGACTCTGTCTTTATATATATATATATATAATATAACCAAGACTCTAATATTTAGGAGGTTTTCATTAAGTTGAACAGAAAAGATGGTATACATATGACATATTTATAAGACATATACAAACTCAAAATGCCTCAGTGTGTGATTGACAGAGGCAATAAAGGTAGGAAAGAAGGTTCCTGTGCCAATAAAGGCAACAAGGAAGGCTCCATGCACTTGAGATGAGCCGCTGAAGATACATGAGATGGAAGGAGAGCATTCCAGGGCGTATTAGTCATGAATGAAAGAAAAGAAAGGTGGACAATGATTGTGCAATATTTAGGATGGGTAAATAAACTGATTTGATTGGATTAGAGAGCTTATATACAAAATAATACCGATAAAATTATGTCAGTAAAGTGACGATAGATGATAGAGGACTGAAATTCAGGATGAGTTTAGATTTAATCTTTTAGCCAGGAGTGGTGGCTCTTGCCTGTAATCCCAGCACTTTGGGAGGCTGAGGCAGGCAGATCACTTGAGGTCAGGAGTTCAAGACCAGCCTGGCTAACGTGGTAAAACCTCGTTTCTACTAAAAATACAAAAATTAGCCAGGTGTGGTGGCAGGTGCCTATAATCCCAGCTATTCGAGAAGCTGAGGCACGAGAATCGCTTGAACCTGGGAAGTGAAGGTTGCAGTGAACTGAGATAGCAGCACTGCACTCCAGACTGGGCAACAGAGCAAGACTTCATCTCAAAAAAATAAAAAATAAATAAATAAATTTAAAACTTCTTTTTTTTGGAGGTGGGGGGAGGAATTTCACTCTCATTGCCCAGGCTGTAGTGCAATGGCATAATCTCGGCTCACTGCAACTTTGGAAGATGGTTTAGTGGTTTCCTACAAAGGTAAACATACTGTTATCAAACAATCCAGCAGTTGTGCTCCTTGGTATTCACCTAAAGGAGTTGAAAACTTATGTCCTCACGTAAACCTGCACATTGATGTTTATAGCAGGTTTATTCAGTTGCTGAAACTTGGAAGCAACCATGATGTCCTTCAGTAAGTGAATGAATAAGTAAACTGTGGAACATCTAGACAATGGAATATTACTTAGTGCTAAAAAGAAATATCTATCAAGCTACAAAAAGACATGGAGGAAACTTAAAGACATATTACCAAGTAAAAGCAACCAATCTGGGCTGGGTGCAGTGGCTCATGCCTGTAATCCCAGCACTTTGGGAGACTGAGGTGGGCAGATCGCAAGATTAAAAGATCAAAACCAGCCTGACCAACATGGTGAAACCCCATCTCTATTAAAATACAAAAGTTGGCTGGACATGGTGGTGCACACCTGTAATTCCAGCTACACAGGAGGCTGAGGCAGGAGAATAGCTTGAACCCAGGAGGCGGAGGTTGCAGTGAGCCAAGATCATGCCACTGCACTCCAGCCTGAGTGACAGGGCAAGACTCCATCTCAAAAAAAAAAAAAAAAAAAAAAAGAAAGCAATCAATCTGAAAGGCCACACACCGTATGATTCCAACTATATGGCATATTGGAAAAGGCAAAACCATGGAGACAGTAAAAATATCAGTGATTACCAAGGATTAGAGCAGGAGGAATAAAAACGCAGAACACAAAGCATTTTTTTTTTTGAGATGGAGTCTTGCTCTGTCGCCTAGGCTGGAGTGCAGTGGCACGATCTTGGCTCACTGCAACCTCTGCCTCCTGTATACAGGTGGTGGTTCTCTTGCCTCAGCTTCCCGAGTAGCTGGAACTACAGGTGTGTGCCACCACACCCAGCTAATGTTTGTATTTTTAGTAGAGACAGGGTTTCACCATGTTAGCTAGGCTGGTCTCAAACTCCTGAACTTGTGATCCACCCGCCTTGGCCTCCCAAAGTGCTAGGGTTACAGGCATGAGCCACCATGCCCAGCTAACAAAGAGCATTTTTAGGGCAGTGAAATTATTCTGTATGATACTACTATGGTGATACATGCCATTATACATTTGTTCAAACCCATAGAATGTACCACACCAAGAGTGAACCCTGTTGTAAACTATGGCCTTTGAATGATAATATGTCAGTGTAGGTTTGTTGACTGTAACAAATGTACTACTCTGGTGCTGGGCTGTTGATAGTGGGGGAGCTCTGCATGTGTGGACGGGCTACACGGGAACTCTTTGTGCTCTCTGCTCAATTTTGCTGTGAACCTAAACAGGCTCTAAAAAGTGGTCTAGTTTTTTAAAAAGAGTTTTAGGAGGGGAAATCATGATCATATTTTAGCTTTTAAGAAGTCACTCTGGCTTCAGTGACCCATGTGGGTGGAAATAAAGAACAAAAATGGATGTAGAAGAAAAGTTAACTGCAATGGTCCAGGTGAGAGATGGTGCTAGTTTGATCTCAGGTGGCAGCAAAGAAGATGAAAACATGCTGGCCCTAGAGAGGGAATAAGATTCACGTATGTGTCCCTTGGAAAATCAATGAACTGTTTACCCTTAGTTTCCTCATCTATTAAAAGAGAGAGAGAAGAGGAGTATAGGGGTTGGCCAGAGGTCTTCATGATTTAGGTTGATGGTTATTATACAACCTATCACTGCATGAAACATAAGGCAAACAGAATCAAGTGAATACTTGAGTCAGACACCTTTTCCTTTGTAATGGCAGCCCTGTATTAAACAAGAGCAGTATCAGGCAGATGATGGTTTCTATTAGAGAATTTTGAAAACATAACTTCCTGAGCACTCTTTAAATATAACAATCCACTTCTTTATTATGCTAACTGTGCTGATAGTGATTATTAAATATGATGACGTTATCAAATTTCAACAGTGCCATTAAGAGACACATTTGGAGAGGTTTCAAACTACTTCACACAGGAGTCCCAGGAGTAAACAAGGGAAATAGAAGAGAACTGCTATTTGAAGAGATAATAGCTAATACACTGATAGACTTTAAGAAAGGCAGAATCCCTCAGATTGAAAGTAATCGGAGGTATGGAGCAGAAAAAGTGAAAGTAAACTCATACCTACACGTTACAATGGAACTGTAGAAAATCAAAGCTGAAGAGGAAAAATCTTAAAGCTCCCAGAGAGAAAGTACAGATTGCTTACAAAGGAATGATGATTAGATGGACAGCCAACTTTTCATCAGCAAAAACAAATGCTGGAGGACAATAGGTAATAATGGAAGTTAGTGCTGATGATAAATAAACATCAACCTACAAATCTATACCCACATAAACTACTAAGCTATTTAATAGTACCTGAGAAATGTAAGGGAAAGACCTTTGATGAAAAGGACATAATATACAAAAATACTACTAATAACAGCAAACATTTATTGAATACTTACTATGTGCAAAGATACCGTTCAAAGCCCAAAAGTCATTTAAATCTCACAGCAATCTAACAGACCTACTATAATTACCCTGATTTTACACAAGAGAAAACTAAAGCACAGAAAGGTTGAGTTACTTATCCAAGATCACACAGCTGTAAAGTGGCAGAGCTAAGGCTCTAAACAAGGTAGTCTGGCTTTGAAGCCTATGTATTTTCTCACAACTTCCAGAACCCAGGGGAAGGAATCAGACTCAGGAAAAAGCAGCAGGCACAGAAATGAGTAGTACTATGGGGGTGATATGTTTTTAAAACTTGAGTGAATTAAATTCTTATGTGTCCTTTTAATAAACAAAATTAAAATTCTTGGCAATACTAACAAGGCAAACAGGAAAAAAGCAGGAGTGAGCTTTGTTTCCTAGTAAGTGTAGAAAGTCCAGGAAGTAACCAGAGATAAATCTTGGACGTTGGGCTTTTCCAATTACTTTGTAGGTTTAGTTAAAGGCAAAAGTTAACAGTAAAAACATATATAAAGAGAATATGAGACCTCATTATGAGGAAGAACATGGAATTTACCTTTATTCCCACTGAAAGAATTAATTAAATAGGCCGGGCACAGTGTCTCATGCTTGTAATCCCAGCACTTTGGGAGGCCGAGGCAGTGGATCACCTGAGGTCAGGAGTTCAAGACCAGCCTGGCCAACATAATGAAATCCTGTCTCTATTACAAAAAATACAAAAATTAGCTGGGCATGGTGGTGGGCACCTGTAATCCCAGCTTTGTGGGAGGCTGAGGAAGGAGAATTGCTTGAACCCAGGATGCGGAGGTTGCAGTGAGCCAAGATCATGCCACTGCACTCCAGCCTGGGTGACAAGAGTGAAACATTGTCTCAAAAAAAAAAAAATGAATTAAATGAATTGTGGCCAGTGGCTAGTGTTCCTTCTCTGTGGATAACCCTCAGGAGTTTACAGTTCATATACCAGATCACTCAGGAGTCGCCATCACATCATGGGGCACCCTCAGTGATCTTCTGCATCCTTCACCAAGTTAGCATGTGCCTCTGACCTAAGCCTCACCTGTAAGCTCAGGACAGAGCTGTGAACTGTAAGTGCAATGTCACGTGGGCCTTACAGAGCAACTGTAATTCATGGGTTGGTTGAGTGGAGGTTGTAAACCAAAAATAAAATTCTAAGTCCCCCAGTTGGCTAAGTGGGCCTCTGTCTTGGCCAACAGGATCCCAAAGAAACCTGAGAAACTACTTCAGGCCATGATGGGAAAGGCAAGGTTGGCCACACCTCCTTTTACCCTGGTAAATGATAAAATTACTGGGAATTTATTTATTTTGAGATAGAGTCTCATTCTGTCACCAGGCTGGAGTACAGTGGCACGATCTCGGTTCACTGCAACCTCCGCTGCCCAGGTTCAAGTGATTCTCATCCCTCAGTCTCCTGAGTAGCTAGGACTACAGGCATGTGCCACCACACCTGGCTATTTTTTTTTTTTTTTTGGTATATTTAGTAAAGACAAGGTTTCACTGTGTTAGCCAGGATGGTCTCAATCTCCTGACCTCATGATCCACCTGCCTAGGCCTCACAAAATGTTGGGATTACAGGCGTGAGCCACCATACCTGGCATGACTGGTTATTTTGTTTTTTTTTTGAGATGAGTCTCGCTCTTGTCGCCCAGGCTGGAGTACAGTGGCATGATCTCGATTCACTGCAGCCTCTGCCTCCCAGGTTCAAGTGATTCTCTGCCTCAGCCTCCCAAGTGGCTGGAACTACAGGCAGCCACCACCACACCCAGCTAAATTTTTTGTATCTTTAGTAGAGATGGGGTTTCACCATCTTGGCAGGCTGCTCTTGAGCTCCTGACCTCATGATCCACCCGCCTCAGTCTCCCAAAGTGGTGGGATTGCAGGCATGAGTCACATGCCCAGCCATGACTGGGTATTTTAAAAAGAGGGATGCTTAAGACAAAACAGAAAGTCCAAGCATGTCACAAATGGTTTATGAAAGTCATGATAAAGTTCATAAAAGGAGAATTTAGGAAAGAAATTTTGTATGTAATTATGGAAATTATAACTATCTTTCTAGAGATTCAGCTTTGATATTAAAAACACACTAAGACACTAAATAATTGATTAGAACAACAGATTTTCTTTTTCTTTTCTATTTTCTGAGACAGAATCTCACTCTGTCACCCAGGCTGGAGTGCAGTGGTGTGATCTCAGCTCACTGCAACCTATGCCTCCTGGGTTCAAGAAATCCTCCTGCCTTGACCTCCTGAGTAGCTAGAACTACTGGGTTTTCACCATGTTGGCCAGTCTGGTCTCAAACCACTAATCTCAAGTGACCTACCTGTCTGGGCCTCCCAAATTGCTGGGATTACAGGAGTGAGCTACTGAGCCCAGCCCAAGATTTTTTTTTTTTTTAATTGAGAGTTGATTTAATAAAGTTGAATTACAAGAAGTTTAAATGTTTCATTCTCCTTCAGCACTTTAACGATATCATGCCACTCTCTCCTGCCCTGTGAGGTTTTCACTGAGAAGTCTGCTACAAACATATTGGAGCTCCTTTGTATCTTTCTTTTCTTTTGCTGCTTTTGGGATCCTTTCTTTATCCTTAACCTTTGAGAGTTTGATTATTAAATGCCTTGAGGCAGTCTTGTTTGGGTTAAATCTGTTTGGTGCTTTATAACCTTCTTGTATTTGAATATTGATATCTTTCACTAAGTTTGGGAAGATCTCTTATTATCCCTTTGAATGAAATTTCTACCCCAATCTCTTTTTTTACCTCCTCTCTAAGGCCAGTGCTTAGATTTGCTTTTTTGAGGCTATTTTCTAAATCTTGTAGGTATGCTTCATTCTACTTTATTCATTTTTCTTTTGTCTCCTCAAACTGTGTATTTTCAAATTGCTTGTCTTCAAGCTCACTAATTTTTTCTTCTGCTTGATCATTTCTGCTGTTGAGAGATTGTGGTGTTGGCCAGGTATGGTGCCTCACGCCTGTAATCCCAGGACTTTGGGAGGCCAAGGTGGGCAGATCACCTGAGGTCAGGAGTTCAAGACCAGCCTGGCCAACATGGTGAAATCCTGTCTCTACTAAAAATACAAAATTAGCTGGGTGTGGTGGTACACATCTGTAATCCCAGCTACTCAGGAGGCTGAGGCAGGAGAATTGGTTGAACCTGGGAAGCAGAGGTTGAAATGAGCCAAGATCACACCACTGCACTCCAGTGGTATGCACTTTTCTTTTGCTGCTTTTGGAATCCCTTCTTTGTCCTTGACCTTTGGTAGTTTGATTATTAAATGTAACAAAGTGAGACTCTGTCTCAAAACAAAACAAAAAAAAGAGATTGTGATGCATTCTTCAGTATGTCAATTGCATTTTTCAGCTCCAGAGTTTCTGCTCATCTTTATTTTTTTTTAAGATAGGGTCTCATTCCATTGTCCAGGCTAGAATGCAGTGACATGATCACACTCACTGCAGCCTTGACCTCCTGGGCTCAATAGATCCTCCTGCCTCAGCCTCCCAGGTAGCTAAGACTACAGGAGCACACTACCCCATCACATCCAGCTAATTTTTGCTTTTTTTTTTTTTTTTAGAGACAGGGTTTTGCCATGTTGCCCAGGCTAGTCTTGAACTCCTGGGCTCAAGTAATCTGCCCACCATGGCCTCCCAAATTTCTGGAATTACCGACATGAGCCACTGCATCCAGTCTGACTCTTTTTTAATTATTTCAATCTTTTTGTTAAATTTAACTGATAGGATTCTAAATTCCTTTTCTGTGTTATCTTGGATTTTGTTAAAGTTTGCCAAAACAGCTATTTTGAATTATTTGTCCAAAAGGTTACATATCTCTGTCTCTCTGGGATTGATCTCTGGTGACTTATTTACTTTGTTTGGTGAGGTCATGTTTTCCAGTATGGTCTTGATGCTGTGGATGTTTGTCAGTGTCTGTCCACTGAAGAGTTAGGTATTTATTATAGTCTTTGCAGTCTGGGCTTGTGTGTACCATCCTGCTTAGGAAGGCTTTCCAGGTATTCAAGAGGACTTGAATGTTGTGATCTAAGTCTTTGGTCACTGCAGCCATATCTGCTTCAGGGGGCACTTAAAGCCTAGCAATGCTGTGGCTCTTGCAAACTCATAGAAGTACCACCTTGGTAGTCTTGGGTAAGGTCCAGTAGAGTTCCCTGGATTAGCAGACATAGACTATTCCTCTTTCCCTTACTTTCCCCCAAACAAATGAAGTCTCTCTCTCTCTCTCTCTCAGCTGACTGCTTAGAGCTGGGGGGGGGGGGGACACAAGCACCCCTGTGGTCACCACCACTGGGACTGTGCTAGGTGAGACCTGAAGCCAGCATAGCCCTAGGTCTCACCCAAGGCCTGCAGTGACCACTGCCTGTCTACTACCTGTGTTTACTCAAGCCCAAGGGCTCCAGAATCATCAGATGGCAAAGCCAACCAGGCTTATCTTCTTCCCTCTAGGGCAGTTAGTTCTGCTTGGTCCCGGTGGGTCCAGAGATACTGTCTGGACGCCAAGGTCTACTGTTGGGAACCTTAGAAATCTACCTTGTGCTCGGCCGGCCACGGTGGCTCACGCCTGCAATTCCAGCACTTTTGGAGGCCAAAGTGGGCAGATCACAAGGTTAGAAGACTGAGACCATCCTGGCCAATAGGGTGAAACCCCGTCTCTACTAAAATACAGAAAAAAAAAAAAACTAGCTGGACGTGGTGGTTTGCACCTGTAGTCCCAGCTACTCGGGAGGCTGAGGCAGGAGAATCAGTTGAACCAGGGCGGCAGAGGCTACAGTGGGCTGAGATTGCACCTCTGCACTCCAGCCTGGCAACAGAGCAAGACTTTATCTCAAAAAAAGAAAATTTAAATTGGCCTAAACTGCCTTTCATGTTTATTTACAACCCTGGAGCATTTTAGCCCATAATGGTAGGGCTTACCAGAACTCAGGTTCCCACCATTCAGATGGATGATTTGCCTCTGGCTAGGGCTGGTCTAAATGTTCTGTTGTGGGTACGAGCTGAATTCTGCCCCATGTTGCTTTCCACTGTGATAGGGCAGCACTGAGTTCCAATGCAAAGCCCCTGACACTCACTGTGCTCTCTCACTCCCAAGTGCACAGAGTTTCTCTATGCACTGCCAGGGAATGAAGTAAGGGTCATACAGGCAATTCAGGACTATTTTTCCTACCCTCTGCAGTGCTTTTTCCTTAATAGCCAGCCTAGAGGGAAAATGAGACTGAGAAATAGGAGGGCAGGAGAAGGCCAAAGAAAAACTTTTACTTCTGAAGCTGCTCCTTTGGTTATGTGAAAGGAAAATATCTTGGGCCCCCAAAATCTCATCAGATAGGTGAGAATGGGTCTCCTTATCTGATGTTAAAACCAGGTACTATAATTACTTGATTTTTCCTTCTTATGAAGGTGCTTTCTTATGGAGATAGTTGTTCAATTTGTTGAACAACTTCCCTAATCTGCTTCCTTGTAAAATTTCTCAGATTGATATCTCAGAAGTTCAACTTCTGCCGTACTCTGCTGCTTTCAGCTTTTTCTCCCTTCAGAAAGGCCTGGGATGATAATGCTCTTCTTCAACTTTTGTTGGCTTCTGTGACAAATTTTTCTTTTTCCTCCAGTTCTAAATCTGTTTTTAATGGCCTGATGCTAAAATGTTTTATCTTGAAAGTCTATAATCCCAGCCACTTTGGGAGGCTGAGGCAGAAGGAATGCTTCAGCTCAGGAGTTTAAGGCTAATATGGGCAACATAGTCATACTGTATCTCTACAAAAAAAAAATAAATAGCCAGGCATGTGACACAGGCCTGTAGTACCAGCTACTTGAGAGGCTGAGGTGGGAGAATTGCTACAGCCCAGGAAGTCAAGAATGCAGTGAGCCACGATTGTGCCACTGCACTCCAGCCTGGGTGACAGAGCAACACCCATCTCAAAAAAATTGAAAATTAAAAAATAATTATTAAAAAAAGAAGGCCATGTTTTCCTCCAGTATAACTTAATTCTGTACTCTTAGCTTTTCTAACATATTTAGGGGCCAGGGACCCCCAAAGTTTTGCTAAAAAAAATCAACTCACAAAAGACAGATTGGTTGAAGAGAAGGCATACAGATTTGTTTGGCAGATAAATGTGAGAATTTTCAGAGTAAAGACCCAAGATACAGAGAAAATTGATCATTTTTAGGCTTAGGTTCAACAAAGTATGAACAGCCATGTAAAAAACAAAGGATATAATTGAATGCTAGTAGACTGTGTGGGGAAAACCAGCAAGGCCTGTCTGTCTAGATTCTTCTTCACCTCCCTGAGTATGTATTTTCTTCCTTCTGGGCATAGAGGTCTTATAACCTATAGTCCAGCAAGGGAGTTCAGATCATTTCTTTATGGCCAGTTTTTACACAGAAAAGTGGAGAAAAAATTAGAGGGATGTGTTAAAACATGCACTCTGAATGAAGAGCCCCCCTCCCCCAAACAGGCTTTTTGTGAGCAACATAGCTGTTTATTCACCTGGGTGCGGGTAGGCTGAGTCCAAAAAGAGAGTCAGCGGAGGGTGGTGGGATAGGAGTTGGTTTTATAGGTTTGGGGTAAACAGAGGAAAGTTACAGAAGTTACAGTTTAGGGCAGTTTTTTGCAAGCTGGGAGGGGTTGTAGGTTTGCAAGCTGGGAAGGGGGTCATAGGGTGTACAGTCACAAGGTTAGCCACAGTCGGTTACAAAGTCCAATGGTCTTGTCAATTGAGGCTGGAATAAAAACAATAGAAGAATGTCTCAAGTTAGTTAGGCGCCACAGGGGTTGATAGTTCTGCTTTTCACAGTCTTCCAGCGACTTCAGGTTCTCTAATTCCAGGAGGTTCTCCAGAGGTATATGTGTGAGTCACAGACGTTGCCGTACCATCCACGGCACCGTCAGACTTTACGGAATATTTTTTAGTTTTATGGCTGGCTTTCAGGAAAAGGGGCTCTGGTTTCTAGAACCCACCTTGGGGAAGAGAAATTCTAGTTTCTGTAGCCAGCCTAGAGGGAAAATGGGACTAAGAAGCAGGAGGGCAGGAGAAGGCCAAAGAGAAACTTTTACTTCTGAGGCTGCTCCTTTGGTTATGTGAAAGGAAAATACAAAGGAAAAGGCCCCCAAAATCACTAAGGCAAACTCAAGCTGGAAACTGTTTAGGGCAAACCTGCCTTCCATTCTATTTAAAGTTATCCTTCTGCTCACTGACATAGACGCATATCTGACTGCCTCCTTTGGAAAGGCTAATCAAGAACGCAACAGTTTGTGTCTCACCTATCTTGTGACCTGGATGCTCCCTCCTGACTTGCAGTCTTCCTGCCTTTGCTTCAGGTTGGCTTTCCAGACAACTTCTTACTTATATTGATCGATGTCTCATTCTCTTTAAGATGTATAAATGTATACAACCAAGCTGTGCCCCAACCAATTTGGACACATGTCAGGACTTCCTGAGGCTGTGTCATGGGCAGGTCCTCAATCTTGGCAAAATAAACTTTCTAAGTTAACTGAGGGCTGTCTCAGATTTTCTGGGTTCACAGTTATCATTTTGGGGTATTACTTTCTGATACTTTCTGAGCCTCAACATATGTCTAAAGTGGTCAACATAATCAGAGAACTTCCCATGCTATAGCTAAGAGTCACATATTTGCCTCCTCAAGGCCTTTATAGCATAGTGGTCACTCAACCTGGGACACACTTTTTCTGTGTGTCTGAGTAATTTATCTTTTCGTCAAGTCTGACTTTCAGTTATCCAAATGAGCGTCCCATAAGGAAAAACAATCACTGTAGAAGGGGTTTTTTCCCTCCTTTTTGGCAACCAGCCTAAGCAACAAAAGTTTTAAGGTAATTCCTATGTTGTTATTATTAGGTTTTTAAAAATTACTTTTAAAAATGAAATTTTAAAAGGGTTAAGGTTTTTACATCCGTATAACTTTCTGTACAGCTTTTAAAGTCTTTTGGTGGGTGCGGTGGCTCACACCTGTAATCCCAGCACTTTGGGAGGCTGAGGAGTGTGGATCACTTGGGGCCAGGAATTTGAGACCAGCCTGGGCAACATGGTGAAACCCCATCTCTACCAAGAAATACAAAAGTTAGCCAGGCCTGGTGGTGCGCACTTGTAAACCCATCTACTTAGGAGTCTGAGGCAGGAGCATTACTTGAACCTGGGAGGCAGATGCTGCAGTGAGCCAATATCAGGTCACTGCACTCCAGCCTGGGTAACAGAGTGAGACTCTTGTCTCAAAAATAATAACAATAAAAATAAAGTCTTTTGATTATCACCCTGGGTAAATGAATAACTATTATTTTATAATGACCCGTGATTCTCTTTCAATCAAATTGAATCTTTTAACATTTTTTGACAACCATTCTCAAAAGTCAGATCCTAACTTAAGCCTCTGAGTTAGACTTATCGCTGGGGGCTTACCAAAACTATAAAAATTAATCACCTTAAGGTTATAGAGTCTTTCTATAGCTTCCAACTAAGATAAACTTCAGTATCATCACCTCCAGCCTGATGATTAGACATCAGTTGAGAGATTCCCCCCATTCCCATTAAATAGGGTCTTTATCAAATATGTTAATTAGCTGTTACAAATATGTTAATTAGCTGTTAAGTTTCAGGGGTTTCCTTTTCCTGTCATTGTCAAAGCCAAGCAGGACTTCTGTGTTTTGTTTTCCACAGCTGAAAAAACAAACAGGGCCCAGCGCAGTGGCTCACGCCTATAATCCCAGCACTTTGGGAGGCCTAGGCGGGTGACTTATCTGAGGTCAGGAGTTCGAGACCAGCCTGGACAACATGGCAAAACCCCATTTCTGCTAAAAATACAAAAATTAGCTAGGTGTGCTGGCGTGTGCCTGTAATCCCAGCTACCGGGGCGCTGAGGCATGAGGATAGCTTGAACCTGGGAGGCAGAGGTTGCAGTGAGCCAAGATCATCCACTGCACTCCAGCTTGGGCAACAGAGGGAGACTCTGTCTCACCAAAAAAAAAAAAAAAAAAGAAGAAGAAGAAACGGACAAACAAAACTCCTTTTTGTTTTTGAACTATTTATAGCTTACAAAATTCAGGTACCTTTCTCTCTGTACCTGAAAGCTCCAAGTTTTAAAGTTATTTAGAATCTTACTGGACTGAATCTGCTTTCATTGCTAACACCAACTGCTAAAACTTCCATCTATGGGAAATATAAGCACCTTCCCTCTAGGTCCAGGAACTACTATGAAAGAGGCGGGCATGTGGGATTGTAAGGACCGATTCTGAGGGATAGAATCAGTTCGGACCCTCCACATCAAAGGTGGGCATGCAGATGCCTAAACAGCTGATAAAATGAGACACTTTTCCTCCTGGGCCATTATGTGGTCCCTTTTTATCTATCCCAACCATAAAGAATTTCCTGCTTCCTACAGAATTTAAAAAAAGAAAATTGCCAAGAGGATATCAAGTGACAAAGCTTTCTGGGTATAATGCTTCCAGTTATGAGATTTATGAAGATAAATAGATATAATTATGTGTATTTTTTTGTGCCTGGGAAAATATTACTATGTTTTATTAGTCATCTTGGAACAAATTACTAAAAGACTGCAAAAAGCATTGCAGTACCACAAAAGTCTCTAAACTCCCAAGTTTAAATGGTTTAAACAAAATGTTTATGTTCTGTATAGCTAATTGCTACAGGTCTATAACTAAAACCAAGACTGTAGTAGTTCAATGCATAAAATCTATAGATAAATCATTTCTATGATCTATTAAATCATTCAAACCTTTCCCTTTGGCTTTTTGACTGTTACATTACTTAGAAGATTTTTAAGATTGATGAATGCCTGCCCATCTCCACTCCTTCCTGGCCTAAAATCCTTCAATTGACAATGAGTCTTTTGGCTCTAAGTGACTCGGCTGCAGGGATCCCAGCAAGGGACAGGATGGACACAGGTCAGGTAGCCACACTACTGTGGCAACAATGCAGAACAAAATAAAAGTTTGGCCATTGATGTTGCTTCTGGCAAATCTTGGCCAGAGAATGTAAACCAAAAATAAAATTCTAAGCACCCCAGTTGGCTAAATAGACCTGTCTCTTGGCTAACAGGATCCCAAAGAAACCTGAAAAACAACTTCATGCCATAATGAAGAAGGCAAAGTTGGGCATACCTCCTTTTCCCCTTCTCTCTTTTGAGTGTAGGCACAACTGACCAGCATTAACGTCAAAATAGAGATCAAAAGACTGACAACGGACTCTGTAGCAGTAAAATACCAAATTCCAACTTGACTCTGCTATAGCATCCCATGGCAGATAGCAGGCCCTGAAAGAAATCAAAGTATTTCACCCCAAAATATATTTCTTTGACATATTTTGAAATGGCCCTGTAAAGCTATCTCTTGTGAGGAATGCATATTCTGTACAGAATCTCCCTTCCTAACTAGGTCTTTTCCAGAAAGACTGACACCTTTTGAGGTTCTAATAAGAGACATTTACCATCTATTCTCTCTGAAGCCTGTTACCTGGAGGCTTCATCTACATGACCAGAACCTTGGCTTCCACAGCTCCCCTTATCTTAAGTCAAGAATTTCGTTACGCTGACTTCAAACGCTTAAGGGGCAAAGCTTAACTTTTCAACCAATTGCCAATCAGGAAATCTTTGAATCCACCTATAACCTGGAAGCCCCCTCACTCAAGATGTTCTGACTTTCCAGGCCAAACAAGTATATACCTCCCACGTATTGATATATACGTTTTTAACCTGTAACTTCTGTCTCCCTAAAATGCAGAAAACTGAGCTGTAACCAAACCACCTTGGGCACATGTTCTCAGGACCTCCCAAGGCTGTGTCACAGACCATGGTCTTTAACATTTGCAAAATAAGCCTCTAAATTGATTGCGACCTCTCTGAGATACTGTTGGTTTACAAGGTTTACCTTCAGAGAAGGAGCACCAGGAGTGCGAGCAGTCCACTGGCTCTTGAGGAAGCAGAAGGAGAGTCCTCTAGACCTATCATTCTTTTTTTTTTCTCTTAGACCTATAACTCTTGAAGCTAGGCATTTATGGTAGCCAGGGACCTGCGCTGCTATAGGGACTCTGTTGACAGGTGAGATCTATGGCCTGAGATTTTCCCAGGCACAAACTTTGCTTCCATGTAGAATGCTAACCACTGGGGAGTTCACATCGTGGGGCGGAGGAGAGCTCACAGCCAATGACTGCAGGGTATCCAAGATGTCAGAGCCTGACTATTTCAGATTCCTGGGCTATTCCAGGGCATAGAGAATTTGGAAGTGGCAGAAAGGAAAGCATGTCAGGTAGTGACTTTTTATTGAGGCAAATGGGGGAAAAGTCCACAAACTAGCGAGGAAGGAATGGGCCATCTGCCCAGCCAGCCGAGGCAGCCAAGTCAGCGCTGTCAGTTCACCTCCACATCCAGAGGCCCAGCCAGTCCCGAGCAGAGTTGCAGTGACAGAAGTAACGCTTCTTTTTTTTTTTTTTGAAATGAAGTCTCATCCTGTCCCACAGGCTGGAGTGCAATGGTACAATCTCGGCTCACTGTAGCCTCTGCCTCCCAGGTTCTAGCAATTCTTCTCCCTCAGCCTCCTGAGTAGCTGAGATTACAGGTGCCTACCACCATGTCTGGCCAATTTTTGTATTTTTAGTAGAGATGGGGTTTTACCATGTTGGTCAGGCTGGTCTCGAACTCCTGACCTCAGGTGATCCACTTGCCTCGGCCTCCCAACGTGTTGGATTACAGGTGTGAGCCCCTGCACCCGGCCCAGTAACACTTTTTATAGTGGATAGCAGGGAAGTCAGCTGCTGGTGAGGAGGGAATCATCCCTCAAATCCACCAAACTCTCAGAGTCACTTGGTGGGAGGAAAATAGGTCTTCCCAAAAGGATGGGCCTATTCAGCCCAGAGTAGCCTAACACAGGTCACACCTTTGAAAATGGATGATTTCATATCTATGGAAATACCTCCTCTGCTAGGAGCACTGTCAACAAGACCATTTGAGTAGGTGGAGCTCTCATAATGCTTTGGCTTTGCCAGTATAAGCAATAGTCTCCACTAGGTAACAGCAGGGGAGGTAAGGCTAGAAGCTTACTGCTAACAGCTTAACGTGGTGTTAGGGATCACGGAGGTCCTCTGATTCTGAGTGTACAGGTGAGCCAAGTCAATAATAGAGCGGTACCACTGTGGCAAGTAAAAGACAGGAGGTGACAGATGTTTACAGGGCGGGACAAGGGCTGGAGCCCAACGTGCAACAACCAGCTCCAAAGTTGAGCCAAGGACCTGAGGGAGCAGGTGGACATGAGAGGCTGCAGCCATAGCAGGACTCACCTGTGTGCTACACCTTCCAGGAACTGTATCAAGGATTTCTTTCTTTTATTATCTTTTTTATTTTGTAATTTCATTTTTTTGGAGACAGGCTGCCACTCTATCTCCCACGCTGGAGTGCAATGGTGCAATCATAGCTCACTGCAGCCTTGAACTGCTGGGCTCAAGTGATCCTCCCACCTCAGCCTCCTGGGTAGCTACGACTATAGGAATGTACCACTAAAGGGTTCTGTCTTTGAGATGACTTTGTTTTTTAGTTTTTGTTTTTTTAGAGACAGGGATTTGCTCCGTTGCCCATGTTGGTCTTGAACTCCTGGCCTCAAATGATCCTCCCACCTCAGCCTCCTGAATGACTGGGATTACCGGCGTGAAACACCACGCCTGGCTCTGAGTGATTGGTTACTTATTAGCCATGACATGAGACTGTGAAGTGACTTTTGTTCAAGGGTACCTTCAAGACCCTGCGAGACATTTGACAAATATATGATAAGTATA